>NW_019156238.1:0-2396 GCF_002288905.1 Enhydra lutris kenyoni | reverse complement strand
CACACACACACACACACACACACACACACACACACAAACACACACACACAGACACGCGTGCGCGCGCACACACGGGGAGGAATCAGAAGGTGTGGGGCTGTCTGACTCTGAGCCTCCCGGGGTCACCTTTGGATTCTTTTTGCCAAAGGGCCAGAGGCGTTGGGCAACCCTGACGCGACCTGCCCCGTGAGGGGTCGTGTTTGGCGGGAGAGCTCTCCTCTGCCTGCGTCCTCTGGACTTCGGTAGGCAGCACAAGAACATGTCGCTTCCTTCAGGATCTGCGCAGAAATGAGCTGGGCAGGGGGGTTTCTCTGGAATGTGGGTGCCTGGATACGTGGGTTCCAATTCCGTTGCGCTCTGTCGTCAGGGAAGTGAGGTCACCCCTGCCTGGGGGCTCCTTACCGGACTTCCTCCTCTCACCAGAGCTCCCTGAGGGCGCCCCTCCCCCAGCTACTCAAGGCTCACCCTCCACCCCGTGCCCTGTCTATACAGTGACCCCCACACAGCCTCCCCACAGCCCCTGCGAGGCCTGGGTGCAGCTGTTGTCCCCGCTGTGAGGGCACAGAGCTCGCTTCAGACCGGGCTCCCGCTCCTGCCCAGGACTGTGACCCCGGACACACCCTGTGGCTCTCAGGGCCTCCCCGGTCTCCCCGTCTTCACATTGGGGGTTTCTGGCTTCGACTTCTAGGGATGCCATCAGGGGTAGGACCTCTCCATACGTTCCATACCCGCTCTCCCAGGAGGCTGGTGCACACACTTGGCAAGGCACGGGTGAGCCAGGGGCTGGGCGGGGCCATGGAACACAGCCCAGAGGGGCCCGGATTTGCTCTGGGATCCAGGTGCTGGCCAGCCCCCACAGTGGTCCCCGGGCATTCCCGAATCCATCCTCCCCCGGGTGGATGGCCCGTGGGACTGAGAACGGGACAAAATGTTTGGCTGTCATTTCCCAGCTGATTGAGGAAAGTCTGTGACTTCTCCTGGTTCCCTCTCTCCTGTGTTCAGTGTCTGTGTCTGTCTTTGTCTTGGTCTCTGTGTCTGCGTCTGTCTCGGTTTCTGTGTGTCTCACAGGAGCAGGGTCTGTGGGCTCCAGGGGTGATGGGAGAAACCTCAGAAGTCTCCCTTGTCCCCGTTTCCCTCTCCTGTGCTGGTGCTTGGTCCCTTGCTAAGGCCTTCTCCCCCTGAGCAGACCACTGACTCTGGAACCTCTTCCCAATGGGGACCCTGAGGCTGCAACGAGGAGGGTCCTGACCTTGGTCCCCAGACCAGGGGTCTAGTGCTCTGCCACATTCTGCAAGCCCACAATGTCAGCCCCCCGAGCCTCCAGGCTGTCTTCTGCTCAGAAGGACCTCGAGGGAGTATAAAGCATTTTCCCAAGACTGGGAGCACAGTGGGTCAGGGAGAGAGATTCAAGGCCAACAGGCTCTTCTACCAGCCTGTGGGAGCCTAGGGACACCCTGTCTCTATGGCCCCATTGATAGAAGAGGAAGGGGAGGCCTTCGCTGTTGTAGCCCTGTCCACACTGGGGGGTTACCTCTTCCTACTTCCCGTAGTCCAGGGTGGTGATGGACACCAGGCCCCAGACCCTGTCCCCACCCAGTGCCCTGGCAAAGCCCCTGGGCCCCTTGGGGACCCCTTGACCATCAGCCTGTCCTGTCTCCCCTCCCCATGCTATGGATCTCGGTCCTTGCCAGGAGTCCTGATGCCCCTGACCCCATGGCCCAGCTGTCTCCAACCTCTTTCTTCTTTCCCCCTTGTTACCCACCATCTTCCCAGGGTGTCTCCCCCTCTGACCCCTAGCTGGGCAGAGGGTTCTGTGTGTGTGTGTGTGTGTGTGTGTACGCACACGCGCGCGCTCAAACACATATGCCTCTAGCTGTCTGGGGATGCCCGAGGTCATGTCCGCACATGGGATGGGGTGGGTAGCCCTCCCCAAGGGTCTGAGGAGCTCTCACCCTCAAAGCAAACCTCATGGGAGGGTCAGGGATTGCCAAGGACTGGAGGGACGCTCTGCTCCTTGGGCTCTGTAGCCGTCTTTTGTCCTGGGCCAGTCGCCTCCTCTCTTGACCCCAGGTTCCCAACTGTCCCTGAGGGTTGGACATGGAAATGCTTGAACCTGGCCGTTCCTCCAGGGGTAGGTGGAGGTGGAGGAAAGGTGCACCAGGCACACAGACCTCCATTCCGAGAGGGCCAGGTGTGCTCAGGAGACCCGCACACAGCACCTGTACCATGGCCCAGCCTTGCGGTGGATGTGTTCGCGACCATGGCGCTGTCCCTGACTGGTCCCCCATGTTCCCTCACCACTGCCAAGTGCTCTGTGGCCCCAAAGTCTGCTGAGCACCAGAACCATGTCTATCCTGGGAAGCAAGGCTCAGGGTGCAAGGCCAGGCGGGTTGGAC
>NW_019156237.1:0-3779 GCF_002288905.1 Enhydra lutris kenyoni | reverse complement strand
GTGATTTCTGCAAGTTAACTGTTTGTTCACACATACTATGGAGGGGAGGGGGAGCGGGTGGAGAGGGGGTGCAAGGTGTCAGCTTTTGCTTTGTCAAGATGGCTGTACTTACGTCAGGGCTAGACCCGAGGTCGGTACAGCCTTGTTTTTCTTGGCCTCCTCAGTGATGCTATTGGGAAGCAGCTGGGAAGGAGAGCACGCAAAGCAGGGAAACCAAGGCTGTGGTTGTGACCACATTTAGCTCCATGGCTTTCCAGTGATCAGTCTGGAGACTGACACCTCCTCCCTCTTTCTGCCACACAGGGGGAGGCACCCTTACAAATGATGTTTTCCCTTATCAATGCAAAGTCTCTCACAAAGGGAAACATTCTGGGTTTCAGAGCTTTTCCTTTACCCTTCCTTTAAAATACCAGCCTAATATAATCCTTAGATCAGAGACGTATTTTACAGGGACAAAATGCTCCCCTTCATTAGGTCAATGTTTCTTTTCATATGTAACTCCAAAACAGTAATCCAAACTGAATGTACTTTTACAGTACCATCAGCAATATAGGAGAATTCGGATTCCTCAACATTCTCCATGAAATCTCATCTTTTAGCCTTTTTTGTTATTTTACCCATTCTAAAAATACTGAAAAGTTTCTTACTGGAACATATGAAGTGGTCTTCCTACAGCGGTCCTGGTGACTGAAATGGAAACGACTTCAAAGCATCAAGCTGAACAGAAATGAAAATGGCTGCATTAATGCTTCAGGGAGACTTGATTTCAAACTAAATGACACTTTCCTTCTTCCCTCCAAACCTCCCCTCTGCAAAGCTCCCCTCTCCCCTTCTCAGCCCTTCTTTGTTTCAGGAACCTTGTTCTGCCCTGACAACACAGTGAACAGGGTGGGCAGTGCAGACACAATTCCTGTGGAAACTGGTGAGATTCTCTATTGCCCTACAAACCCCAGCCCCTTCCTCCAGGTGCGCTACAGGTTTGCCGGCCCGACCTGCTGAGGGCTCCTTTGACAGCGAAGCGATGAAGCTGCTGTTCCTCTTGATCCCCAGCTCCGTGTTCACGTTGGATTTGGGGTCTGAAGCATGGAAATCAGGTCATTCAGCAGAAGTGAATTTAGGAGAGGAAAACTTGTTTTTCTTGCTCCATTCTGAGTTCTTTGGCCTGTTAATAATGAAAATGATGTAAGACAGTTTAAGGAGATTAAAAAAAAAATCTTAATTATGGGAAACTGAAGGACATGAGGCTCAGAGACAGGTGACTGGAGCTTCCGTGCCATTGTGACAGGATGAGGAGGGAGGAGGGAGAATTTCAAACAGGGGACATATATTCACAGGAAAGAGGAAATGCAGGTCAACAATGGTTTGCCAATCCATTGGGGCAACTTTCCATGATCTTAAAAGTTAATGTCTGGTATCATCTCTCTGTACAAAACACATTACGGCTCAAAAATGATGGCCAAGAAAGAATTCTTAATCCATCTCTGGTGTAAGAATGTGGTTTTACTAAAGTCAGAAGACAGGAACTGTGGGCAGAAAGAGCTGCCCTGGGGTCATGAGAAGTGGCTCATTATATACTTTCATGTCACAAGGTGGTTACGGATAGCTTAAGCCTCCCAGGTATTTTGGAAACAAGGTTTCCAACACCTTGAGGGAGCTAGCTGTGGTCAGGAAAGCTTCCTTATTACTTAGTAAAATCTCAGTCATGAGACCCAACAGATTTATATCCATGGGCCATAAGCTTGGAGGATGATGGCAAATATGTATTTTGCGGGGCAGAGATAACAGAAGCTTCCAAAGGAGTTTTTATATATTAAAGGAGACTTACAGGATCCTGGGATTGGGCTAAAATTGTCTATTGCCCTTGGTAAAATTTTAAGCTGGGAGTTGAGTCCCTGGAGGAAGGTCACTCTACCTGTTTCAAGGACTTGTCAGTGTGCTGTTGATTTTAAGGAAGTGCAATAAATTTTCTTCTGCCTTTAGTTACCAACATTATTCCCCACCCCCCAGAACAGTTTCTACCCTTAAATTATCACAAACTTGGCCTACATAAGCTCAGCAAGAATAATGACTCATCATAAAGATCTTTTAGAATTTGCTTTGCTGGAACTTCTTAGAAGGAATCTCTAGGGTGAACTCTTAGTAGCCTCTCCAGACCAGAAGCCAAGTCAAGTACTTGCTATCAGACGTGCCTGCAGGCCCTGTGGATGGGGGCAGATCCCTCTTCACAAGCTCCCCAATATATCCTGAGGTTCCTGCACCTCCCAGGAAGTGACAATCTATCCTGTGACAGGAAGTGACCATGTCTATCCTGGTGAGGCTGCTGGGAAATCTGAACAAGGGATCAGGCCAACATTTCCAAGGGGCTTTAGGGCTCCAGGGTTCATAAGTCGACCTCGGTTCTTTAGAACCACTCAGTCCTGAGTCTATACATGTCTCACAAATAAGACACTCCAATCGAAGCCTTGGTAAAATAACCAGTGTTTCCAGGGGTGTCCCCTTAGGAGAACACATTCTATTGAACTTAAGCAAATGACTCTGACTGCCATGGAAGAAAGAATACTTACTGAGACTTTTCGAGTATCAGAGAGTTCCAGTGGAGAGAAAAGTTAAATGCTTCCTTTTGTTCACAAGTCAATACTTTATTGCATTCTTTTTAAGTCACAGATATCTTAAGAGAAAGTTTCCTTAATCTGGAAGAGCAAACATTAGAGAACCAGTGATGTGTCAAGAGGCACAAAACTATCATCATCTTCTTAGTTCATGTAGTCCCATGTTACTAATTCTTGTTTAATTTGAATGCAGTTTTTTTAGTTAGTTCTGGAAATTCTTACCCATTTCAGTTGTGACCTTACAGATACTGAATACCTGTATTTTTTCCTAAAAGACTTTATATGAACCTCCTTGCAGATGAAATTTATTTTGCAAGAGAATAACAACAATTAGAAAGGACAAGAACTCAGAAATGGACACTGCTAATGATTTGGTAAGAGTTCATTATGATAATGAACAAGGAAATCATCCCTTCTGTGACACAGAACAGTTCAATAATCAGAGTATCAAGTGATGATGACTTTATAACAGAGGTAACACCAAGCAAACAAGCCTAGTTAGTCAACAAGACTTCTTTTAGGATTTAAATCTTGGAGGAGTTTGTAAAACCTTAGAAAGTTTTCAAGCACTGGCTTAAATAGGATTAGGCATCCTTAAAGGCCTGATAAAGGCAAAACAGAGAAAATGGTTTTTCCAGGCAGGGAAAGAGAAAAACAACTGTTCACATTTTCTAGTCAAGAGCAGACCCAAAGGGGCACCTGGGTGGCTCAGTGGGTTAAAGCCTCTGCCTTTGGCTCAGGTCATGATCCCGAGGTCCTGGGATGGAGCCCCGCGTTGGGCTCTCTGCTCAGTGGGGAGCCTGCTTCCTCCTCTCTCTCTGCCTGCCTCTCTACCTACTTGTGATCTCTGTCAAAGAAATAAATAAAATCTTAAAAAAAAAAAAGAGCAGACCAAAAATTCAAGAAAATTTTGATTTTTTAACAGAAGGAAAACACACTTTTAATCTTTTACTAATGCATTTTAAAATCCATGCATTTCCGTTAGTCCGTCCTGACCACACCTAAAATTCCTTTCCAAAGATTTCCCTTCAAAACCTTCTACAATTTTCCTTTGCATTCAGATTTTTCCCAGGCCCTTTTTCTCCAAAGAACCAGTCTCACTTAGGACAAAAGTACTGGGGCATCTCGGTGGCTCAGTAGGTTAAGCCTCTGCCTCTGGCTCAGGTCATG
>NW_019156236.1:0-3786 GCF_002288905.1 Enhydra lutris kenyoni | reverse complement strand
AAATAAATATAGATGGTTAGGCTTTTTTAAAAATATATATATATAGTGGAAGTGTGATAGGTTTAAATTTAATTTGGGGTAAAAATAGGCTAAGATGAAGGACAAGCCCAAATAAATAGCTTTACATATTTGATTTAAAATATTTTATTAAAATTTTATTGTTAATAGAATCTAGGGAATTTTTAGTCAGATAACATTGTGCTTAAGGGTTGTTTTTACCACCCTCACTAGAATTTATGTGGGGCCAGTTGCATTGGGTTTATAAATATGCAGTGTAGGGAATGTAGCCAATGGCATAGTAATAGTGTTGTGTGGTGACAGATGCCAGCTACTCCTCCGGTGAGCATAGTATGACATACAGAGATGTCCAGTCATTATAATGTCCACCTGAGATTAATGGAACATTGTGCAGCAACTTTACTTTAGTTTTTTTTTTAATCATTTTTTTAATTTATTTTCAGCATAACAGTATTCATTGTTTTTGTACCACACCCAGTGCTCCATGCAATCCATGCCCTCTCTAATACCCACCAGCTGTTTCCCCCAACCTCCCACACCCCACCTCTTCAAACCCTTCCGATTGTTTTTCAGAGTCCATAGTCTCTCATTGTTCACCTCCCTTCCAATTTCCCCCAACTCCCTACACCTAATTCCCCATGTCTTCCATGCTATTTGTTATGATCCACAAATAAGTGAAATCATATGATAATTGACTCTCTCTGCTTGAGTTATTTCACTCATCATAATCTCTTCCAGTCCACTTTAGTTTTTAAAAAGACCAAAAAAAGGGTGCCTCGGTGGCTCAGTGGGCTAAAGCCTCTGCCTTCAGCTCAGGTCATGATCCCAGGGTCCTGGGATCTAGCCCCACATCAGACTCTCTGCCCAGCAGGGAGCCTGCTTCCTTCTTCTCTCTCTCTCTCTCTCTCTGCCTATTTGTGATCTCTGTATGTCAAACAAACAAATAAATAAATAAATAAATAAAAAGACCAAAAAAGATGGGAGCCTTGAACACCTGTCAGTCTTGGTAACATTCTGTGGGTGGGAGCGTGACATTAGGAACCCATCAGAGGTGGCACTAGAGTCACCATCTGTAGGCAGAATTCACCCACACAGCTCCATGAGTGGGTACCTTTTCCTGCCCCACATCAGTCAGCCTCATGTAAATCTTCAAACCTAACTCTCCTAACATTAAATCTCCAGTCTTTCAGCAACATGTTTGGGTGGGAGTTGGAGGAGAAGAGGTAGAATAGGTCTCCAAATAGAATGTCCCTGCTTTGGAAGGGCTAACACTCTATGACTGAAATGTCAGGAAGGTTTGTATCCTTTCTAGATCTGTTAGCCCTACAGATTTTGCTAGTGATGTTGCCTCTGTCTCTCAAAGGAATGGCAGTTACCAAGCACTAACTCTTAGCTATAACTTACTCTTCACCTCGAAGCACTGAGAGAGATCTATCCATCTTGCTGTCTCAGAGGAAGTGCACAACCTCTTCAGGTTCTTGGTCTTCTTCCTTACAGTGCTCCATGTTACTGCTCTCATTTTCATCCCTCCTGTCTTCGCTCACTTCAGTTTCTCTCTTTCCATGGGCTTCTCCCTTTCTGCTACTCCTCATTAACAACAACAACAGATAACAAACAAAACAAAACAAAACAAAACAAAACAAAAAAAACAAAAATCAAAGTCAAAGCCGGCTCTGTGATAGGTGCAGCTGTTAGTGCCATCCTAGCTCTCCTTTCTTTTCTTGGCTCAGTGTATGAGGCACCTGATCCAAAGCTCTTTCATCTGAATTCCTTTATAATACCCTAAAAAGGAGCTTCATATTTTGACACATGAATGATGCTTTTTTCTTATTTGTTTCTATATATCCTCTAAACAAATTNAATGATGCTTTTTTCTTATTTGTTTCTATATATCCTCTAAACAAATTCACTCTTTTATTCCTCAGCAATTATCCTCTTCTTGTAGAATTCGGCATTATTGAATACTTTTTTTTTTAATACTCTCCTGTTTTTGGTGTTTTTGCTATTTCTTTATTTTGATTCTCCTTAAATTATTGTCTCCCCTCTGATATTTCTTCCCCTTGAACCTAAATATGAACATTCCTCCAGACTCCACCTTTGACACTGACTTGTCTTGTTATATTGTTATCATTGTCTTACCACTGTTGCTGTGACATCCAAATATATATCTTCAGATGTGATCTCTGACCTTTGCTCCAGGTCCAGGTTTCCAGTTGTCTTTCTCAATTACTCCATTTTTATTCCTGCCATCAGTTGTCTCATCTGAATATTCCTGTGCCTCAGTAGATTCTGGGCACAGTGAGGTCACACCAACAAGCGGTAACTCAATGGCTCTTACCCCCATGTGCATAACACAGACCAGCAGTGCATCCCAAAGTCTCCCAGTTGTTTTTGGGTTTCCCTGGATATCCTGCATTGCTCAATAAGTGTCCTGTCTTGTTCTTTTTTTTTTTTTTATTCTGGTTCCATGACAGATGTTCAATGGCCACAAAACACCTTAAAGGGAGCTGCCCTGTTAGAAATGCCCTTAGTGAGAATCACTTTCATGCCAGGTGTCGCCCTGAACACCCATGTCTTCCATACTCTCTTCTCTTAACCTTGTTTGAGTTTTCTTCATCGCTTTTATGGCTACCAGTTGTTATTTTTTTTTTCTTACTTTTATTAGAAAAGACTGGTTCACTCTTCTATTCCCAATGCCAGTACTTGGCACTGGAAAGGCTTCATAAATACTTGTTGAATGAAAAATGAATGAATTAATAAAGAGCTAGGGTACTAACTTAGAATGCCAAGGTGGCACCATTTTCCCTGCTTGTTTAATTGGTTTGGATACACTTTGAGCTGGATTCAAAATTGGGAATCATGTATGTTTCAAACCTTGGTATCACGTTTACTCTCTTGACCTCAAACCAGTGTTTCTGTGCCCCAGACCCTCATGGGTTCCATGTGCCAGCCAAGGGCCAATCTTGAAGACTGTCCCAAATATGACAGTCCCATGTCTACCATGTGAGCATAAGAAATGAAAGCCAGTGAAGAAAACTTCAGTACATTTTTTTAAGTATAATTAACATACATTATGTTAGTTGCAGGTGTCCAGTGAAATGATCCAACAATTCTCTACATTACTTAGTGCTCAAAATAGGTATAGTCTCGATCCCCTTTATCTATGTCATCCATTCCCCCCTCCCACCTCCCCTCTGGTAACCACCAATCCATTTTCTTCACTTAAGAATGTGGGGTTTTTTTTCTTTCTTTCTGCTTTGTTTTCTTTCTTAAATTCCATATAGGAGTGAAATCATATGGTATTTGTCTTGCTCTTAGACCAGCTTTTTTGCTTAGCATTATACTCTCTAGGTCCATCCATGTTATTGCACATGGCAAAATTTCATTCTTTTTATGGCTGAGTAATATTCCCTTACACATATGCAATGTGTATATATAATATACACACCACATCTTCCTTATCCATCCATCTATCCATGGACACTTGTGTTACTTCCATATCTTGACTTACTGAAAATAATGCTGCAAAAAGCAAAGGGTTGCATATATCTTTTTGCATTCGTATTTTCATTTTTTGGGTTAGATAGTCAGTAGTGAAATTAATGAGCCATATTGTACTTACCTAATTTTTTGAGGAACCTCTGTGCTGTTCTCCAGGGTGACTGCACCAGTTTGCATTCCCACCAGCAATGTATGGTGCTTCCTTTTTCTCGACATCCTCGGCAACACTTGTTATTTCTTGTGCTTTCGATTTTCATCATGCTGGCC
>NW_019156235.1:0-3787 GCF_002288905.1 Enhydra lutris kenyoni | reverse complement strand
TAGAAGCTCCTCAAGGGGCCACTGATGGATGAAGGGATATCTCAGTCTGTTCAGGCTGGTAGAACAAATCACTGTAGACTGGTGCCTTCTAAATGACAGAAAATTACTGCTCACAGTTCCGGAGGCCGGAAGTCTGGGGCTGGTGTGCCAACGTGACCAGTGAGGACCCTCCTCTGGGCCACACACGTTCACTGTGTCCTCACAGGGCAGAAGGGGGTAGGCGTGTGTCTGAGCCTCTTTGATAAGGCGCCGTCCTTTTCTAGAGGATTCCAATCCCATGACCTAAGCACCTCCCGAAGGTCCCACCTGCTAATACTGTCATCACCGTTGGGGGTTTGGGTTAGAGCGGAGACTTCAGGTGGGACACAAACATTCAGATCATCGCAACAGATAAAGAAAAGATGGTGTATCAAGGCAATGGAATATTATGCAGCCATTACAAGGAAAGAGTTCCTGTCCTTCATTACAACATGGATGAACCTCAAAGACCTTATGCTGAGTGAAGTAAGGCAGCCACAGCTAGACTCATGCTATAGGATTCCACTTCCAAGAAGCACCTGAAGCAGTCAAAGTCCTAGACACGGTTAATAAAATGTGGTTTCCAAGGGCTGGGGAGAGGAGGAAGGGGAACTTCATGTTCAGTGTGTTCAGACCTCCTTCCATTTTACAAGATGAGAAACTTCTAGAGATTTATTGCTCAACAACATGAATATACCTAATATATTACTTAATATAATTAACTTCAGTAATTATACTTAACACCTAAAACCCATTAAGATAGTAAATTTAATGTTATGTGCTTTTTACCACAATAAAAATTAACTTTTGTATTTTGTTTTTTAAACCCTTTCAACATCCAGTATTTAATCGAACAGCAATATATACATGTAGTTTAAAAATAACAATTATTGTGTATTTTTAGCCCCCAGCCCCTTCCGCAGAGTGAGAAATGCTATTACTAATTTGTTGTGTGTCTTTCCAGAATTACTGCGTGTGAGCACATGCACTCGTACGTGCACGTTCATCTCGGGGACTTCGGATGGGGGCACAGTGTGCGTATCGCTTTCCTCGCTTTAAAATAGTGTTTCCTGGGGCGCCTGGATGGCTCAGTGGGTTAAATCCTCTGCCTTCGGCTCAGGTCATGATCTCAGGATCCTGGGATCGAGCCCCACATCGGGCTCTCTGCTCAGCGGGGAGCCTGCTTCCCCCTCTCTCTCTGCCTGCCTCTCTGCCAACTTGTGATCTCTGTCTGTCAAATAAATAAATAAAATCTTTAAAAATAAATAAATAAATAAAAATAAAATAAAATAAAATAGTGCTTCCTGAAGCTCGTTATGAATAAATAGATTCACCTCCCTCTTTTCAAAGGAAGGCACTCTATGCAATACTGCACCGTAGCGTGCTTTATCTCTGCACTCACCAGCGGCAGAGAACCGGACCGTGACTGTGAGGAAGTGACACTGTCCTCACAGGCGTATTCTGTGCCGCTCACGTGTCCCTGTGGGATTCGTTCCCAGGAGTGGAGTTTCTACTCAGTGTAGACGGAGCACTGAGGGGACTTAAGGTGCTGCTCCTTCTGGACTGTCATCTTCAGAGCTACGCGGCAGGTGTCTGGGACCCCTTTACTTAATTTTATGGAAATTGCCCTCCAGGGTTTGTGAGAGTGAACAACTTTTCATGCATTTATAAAACTCTCTCTTTCATTTTGTTTACAGCCTATTTCTATCTTTACCCAATTTTTTCCAAGATTATTTATTTATTTATTTGTCAGAGAGAGCCGAAGCACGGACAGCAACAGGCAGAGCAGGCAGAGCAGCCAAAGGGAGAAGCAGGCTCCCCGCGGAGCAAGAAGCCCGGTGTGGGACTCGATCCCAGCACCCTGGGGTCATGACCTGAGCAGAAGGAAGATGCTTAATCCACTGAGCATCCCTATCTTTACCCATTTTTAAATGATTTTTTTAAATCATACCCATTTATTTACAAGAATGCTTTATAAATGAAGAAAACTCATTCTTTGTCAGATATATTTAAATTTTCCCCAATTTATGTTTGGTGTCTTCTCACAGCAAAATTTTTTCCACACATCATTTTAAAATTAATCTGGTTTATCAATCTTTTTTTTTTTTTTGCAGCATCTGGGTTTCCCATTTTCCTTAGCATGCTCTTTCCAATAATCCATACAAAACATTTTCTAATTGCATCTAGCCCTTTCTCTGTGGCTGATTTATTTTAAATTGTATCTATTTAAGGTATAAAATAGGGATCCAACTTTATTTATTTTTTTTCCAGGCTGTCTCAGTATCATTTATTGAATAATCTATTTTTTCTCACTAATTTGAAATGCCACATTTATTTTTTGCTAATTCTGTAAATATATTTATTAATGAATCCTATTAGGTTTCTTCACTAATCTTTGCATTAATGTGCTAATATAAACAATGTTAATATTAAGTACTTTCAAACAGCTACATTTAAGCTTTATAAGGCATTTTAGTAACTTAATGGGAATAATTCCCTTTAATACTATTCTTTTAACAAATTGCTGTGCCTACTTCTGCATACAAACATTTTAAAATGAAAGTTAGAAGACTTCATTTCAGGGGTGCCTGGGTGGCTCAGTGGTTAAGCGTCTGCCTTCAGCTCAGGTCATGATCCCAGGGTCCTGAGATCAAGGCCCGCATCAGACTCCCTGCTCAATGGGAAGCCTGCTCTCCCTCTCCCAATCCCCCTACTTGTGTTCCCTCTATCACTTTCTCTCTCTCTCTCTCTCTTTCTCTCTCTCTCTGTCAAATAAATAAAATAGAAAGAAAGAGAGAAAGGAAGGAAGGAAGAAAGAAAGAGAAAGAAAGAAAGACTTCACTTATTTTATTTCAGGGTTAGTTAAGGATGAGCATACATCATACATCATTACACTACCAAGTCTTGATTCCCAAGGACAAGGATTAATCTCACTTTTCTTTGATGCCCCTTAATGGTGTTTTAAGTATTTTTTGGAGCATTTCTTGTCAATTTTATTGTCTGTGATTCTATTATAAATGAAGTCCATGGTTCCTTTATCATTTAACTAATTACTTATAGGTACAAAGAGAAATTAATTAATTTTGGAAATTACTTTCATGAGGAGATACACTGCTGAGTTATTTTTTTTTTTTTAATTATTTCCAGGAGATTTTTCTATGGTTCTCCAAGAACGTATAATGATAATTTATTTTCATTTCTAACTTTTATGACTCTTGTATTATTTCCCTATCTGAATGCACTTCATAACTTGAGAACATAAGGTTAGAGGCTTAGAAAGGAGAGCTTAACACTTTCATCTTTTAAGGTCAGGTGGGATAAGTGCTTTTAAGAAGCCCTCCAAATTCTCAAAAGTAAAGGAAATCCCAGATTGACTATCTCTGAGACAGGTTCTGAAATAAAGCAGAAGTAGAAGTTTAAAATTGAATCCAGAGATGAACAAACAATAAGGGGAAAGACTACTTTTAACCTAAGTAACACAACCCATTATGAAGACAAGTCACCCATAAGACCTCATGACAGAAATGTGAAAAACACTGGTCTCCTTCAGACTGCCGAGCAGGCGTCTGTTTTACATCCATGTTAATCCTGTTCCCTGCATAACACTGCTCAGTAAATGATACCGTAGCAACTAGGCAGCCATCTGGAAAAATCCATGAGCACGGATCCCTACCTCACACCTTAGACAGATACAAAATGGACTAAACCAGGGATCAAGCAAACTGTAGCCCAGAGCCAAATGCAGCCGGTGCATGTTTTTGTAAATAAA
>NW_019156234.1:0-3789 GCF_002288905.1 Enhydra lutris kenyoni | reverse complement strand
ACTTAGACCAATGGAACAGAGTAGACAGTCCAGACATGGACCCTCAACTCTATGATCAAGTAATTGACAAAGCAGGGAAAAATATCCAATGGAAAAAAGACAGTCTCTTCAATAAGTGGTGCTGGGGAAATTGCCTATATACAGAAGAATGAAACTCGACCATTCACTTACACCATACACAAATATAAACTCAAGATGGATGAAAGACCTCAATGTGAGACAGGAGTTATCCAAATCCTAGAGGAGAACATAGACAGTAACCACTCCGACATTGGCCAAGCTAATTCTTTCAAGACATGTCTCCAAAAGCAAAGGTGACGAAAGCAAAAATGATGTTTTGTGACTTCATCAAGATGAAAAGCTTCTGCACAGCAAAGGAAACAGTCAACAAAACAAAGAGACAATGCACAAATTGGAGAAGATATTTGCAAATGATACTACAAAGGGCTAATATCCAGGATGTAGAAAGAACTCAAACTCAACACTCAAAAAAACAGATAATCACATCAATAAATGGGCAGAGGACATGAACAGACACTTCTCCAAAGGAGACATATGAATAACCAAGAGGCCCATGAAAAAGTGTTCATCATCATTAGCCTTCACGGAAATTCAAATCAAAATAGGAAGGTGAGATGAATAATGACAGACTATGGACTATGGACTCTGAAAAAACAATCTGAGGATTTTGAAGGGGTGGGGGGTGGGAGGTTGGGGGAGACAGGTGGTGGGCATTATGGAGGGCAGGTATGGCATGGAGCACTGGGTGTGGTGCAGAGAGAATGAATTCTGTTACGCTGAAAAGAAATTAATAAAAAAATAAAATACATACCAGTAACAACAACAAAAAAACCCCACATTGAGATACCACCTTACACCAGATAGAATGGCACAAGTGACAATGCATAAACAATGAATCTTGGAAAACTAAAAAAAAAAAAAGAAATAAAATTAAAAAAAAAGAGAAAAGGCAGGAAACAAAAAATGTTGGAGAAGTTCTGGAGAGAGGAGAACCCTCTTACACTGTTGGTGGGAATCCAAGTTGATACAGCCACATTGGAAAAAAGTTGGAGTTCCTAAAAAAAATGAAAACAGAACTATCATATGACCCAGCAATTGCACTACTGTGTATTTACCCCAAAGATACAAATTAGTGAAAAGAAGGGCCACATGAGCCCCGGTGTTCATAGCAGCAATGTCCACAATTGCCAAACTGTGGAAACAGTTGAAATGCCCTTCAACAGAGGAATGGATAAGGAAGATGCAGTTCATATCTACAACGGAATATTACTCATCCATCACAAAGGATGAATACCCAACTTTTGTATCAGCATGGATGGGACTGGAGGCAATTATACTGAGTGAAATAAGTTAAGCAGAGAAAGACCATTATCATAGGTTTCCCTTATTTGTGGAAGATAAGGAATAGCATGGAGGTCATTAGGAGAAGGAAGGGAAAAATGAAGGTGTGGGAATCAGAGGGTGAAATGAACCACGATAGACTATGGACACTGAGAAATAAAGTGAAGGTTTCAGAGAGGAGGATGGTGGAGGTTGGGTTAGCCTGGGATGGGTATTAAGGAGAGCACATGTTGCATGGAGCCCTGGGTGTTATATGTAAACAATGAGTCTTGGAACACTACATCAAACACTAATGATGTGCTGTATGGTGACTAAAATAACATAACAATAAAAAATAAAAACTAAGTGCATGGCCCTCAGTCATAGAGTGTCTTTAGATTTGTGGTCCCTGTCACCTCCTCAGCCCATCACAGATGAGCCTTCCACAGGTTTCTGACACAGCCAGGATGTGGGTTTTCACATCGTGTCTCTTGCACAGTAATACACGGCCATGTCCTCAGAATTCAGGCTGCTGATCTGTAGATAGGCTGTGCTGACAGAGGTGTCCATGGAGAAAACAAATCAACCAGAGAAGCCCTGGGCGTATGTTGGATTCCCAGTGTTCGTGTTGATCCATCCCATGTACTGCAGGCTTTTTCCTGGTGCCTGTCGCACCCAGTTCATTGCATAGCTGGTGAAGGTGTACCCAGATGCCTTGCAGGAGACCTTCACGGATTCCCCAGGCTTCCTCACCTCAGCCTCAGACTGCACCAGCTGCACCTGGGAGTGGACACCTGTGGAGAGGGCATAGGAGGGGATGAAGTCATGCTAACTGGCCCTGTCCCCCTCCTCTGCCAAAGGACTGGAGAAATCACCTACCTGTAGCCAATACCACCAGGAAGAGGATTCTCCAGCTCCAGTCCATGGTGAGGTGCTGTGCTCTCATGGTATCTACAAAGGATTGTGTGCAGCTGTTGGGTGATGTTCTCAGCGCACAGACATGTGTATATTTAACCTAGTACACCTTGGCTCATTTGCATATTCACAAAGCAGAATATTTCATATCAGGAAATGGCTCATCCAGAGAGAAGACACATCAGAGGGGAAACACATTCCTGGGATGCTGAGGTCCCACATCTGAACATCTCTTTGAGGATATACACCCTTGCCACAACCCCGACTCTGTGTTGCCAGGGCTCTTTCCACTGAGAATGAGCTCGAGTACAGAGCTCTGGAGGCTACTGGGTAAGGCAGTTTCCCTCGGAGCAGAAGTGAGTGCTGATCTGGGAACAGGGGACCAGGGATGGGAAACCTGACGTGTCAGTCCCTGTGGACCAGTGTCTGTGATGCCCTGTGCACCTCCCTTCTCAGGTGGAGAAGTGGGGTCTGGGTAGAGAAACACCTGAACCTGAGTCAGGTCACCTGGATGATGTGTCTGATGGACCCAAATGCACATATTGTAATGAAATGCTGGTAAACCTAACATAACCATGTGTGTAAAAATTACATATTCCTACAGAGTCTCTTCTAATCGTAATGTGTTCAAATGTTAACATCAAGAAGTCATCTCCCTATTTAAGATAAAAAGTCATGATCATCAAACTAAAAATGATTTAATGAAAGATGTCTCATTTAATGGTAAATGACTAAACCATTTCCTTGGAAGCCATGAACAAGGTTCCATCATACCCTGTATCATTATTTTCATGGATAAAGAAGATGTGGTATATATATACAATGGAATTTACTTCTTCATAAAAAATTTGCAAAGACATTGATGGAACTAGAAACTATTATGCAAGGGTGAAATAAGTTGACCAGGTAGAGACAATTATCATACAATTTCACTCATATGTGGAATTTAAGAAACAAAACACGATCATGGGGGAAGGGAGGGAAAAATAAAATAAGACAAAATCAGAGAGTGAGACAAACCATGAGAAACTCTTAAGTCTAGGAAACAAACAGGGTTTCTAGAGGTGAGGGGCTGGTGTCTGGGGTAAGTGGATGATGGACATTGAGCAGGATATGTGATGTAATGTGCACTGGGTGTTATAGGCAACCGATGAGTAACTGAACTTTACTCCAAAACTAATGATACACTATGTGTTAATTAAGTGAATTTAAATTAAATTGAAAAACCTTTTCATTTGGAGAAGCAAAGTAACAAGTACTAAATATGTAACAACAAACCAAATCCCTATTATTCATGTGTGACATGAGGAATCTGGTTTCTGGTCTGATCTGTCAAAGCCTGGAAGTCTTTAGTCTGCCCATAAGCTGAACAACTGGAAGTCACCAGCTCTTCTCAGACCCACCAGAGATGTTGTGATAGGATATCTTTGTCTGATCAGGCGGCTGTGAAAAATACCACTGCCTGGGTAGCGTATAAACTGTAGAAATGAATTCCATCAGAGTTATGAAAGATTGAAGTTCAATGTCAAGTCA
>NW_019156233.1:0-3789 GCF_002288905.1 Enhydra lutris kenyoni | reverse complement strand
ACTTATTTCGCTAAGCATGATACCCTCTAGTTCCATCCATGTCGTCTGTCGCAAATGGCAAGATTTCATTTCTTTTGATGGCTGCATAGTATTCCATTGTGTATATATACCACATCTTCTTTATCCATTCATCTGTTGATGGACATCTAGGTTCTTTCCATAGTTTGGCTATTGTAGACATTGCTGCTATAAACATTCAGGTGCACGTGCCCCTTCGGATCACTACGTTTGTATCTTTAGGGTAAATTTGTGAGCTCAAGGATAAGCATTTTAAAATAGCTAATATTGAAATAGAATTATCAGAAAAAGAAGAAAACCACTACTTTGGAATAAATACGTCTTTATCTTTATAATATATTTTATATGCCATGGAGTGGGCTTTCCCATGTTTGAGCTTTAAGAGCAGAAAAACAAAGCTTAGAAAAATAACTAATGGTAGTTAATTAATGCACCATATGTATTTCAGAGAAGTTTTTCAGAAATACTATCTGATACCCTGAGTACAACATGGAGACTCTCCCCTCTTCCCTCTCTGTCCTCTCTCTCCTCATTGTTCCTGCTCTCATTTTTTAACTTGTTATGTGTTGAATGTAATAAAATGTATGAAGAACACAGAATTCTACAGCCTAATGACATATATCTTTAGGGTAAATACCCAGCAGTGCAATTGCTGGGTCATAGGGTAGTTCTATTTTCAACATTTTGAGGAACCTCCATGCTGTTTTTCAGAGTGGTTGCACCTATTATATAAATTTTTACTTAAATACTGGAATTTCTACTAACATATGAAACACATGAATGGACTTGTCAGAATGTGTTTCATATCCTGGAGGGCAAGCTCGAGATTCTGACTTTTGCCTGTGTCCTCCAACATGAACCCCGGAATAGCACAATTTTTATCCATTTAATATAACAGACTTCCATTTCAGTGTTACTTCCTTTGAGGAAGGATTTTCATCTAAAATGGCTTTAAAATAAATAGAGTAAGATATTAACAAATAGTCATTAAGCATCAAATCTCAGGTAATTGTTGTGGATTCTATAATGTAATATTATAATGAAGTCAAACATTAACACTTAAAATACTATCAAGTAGTCATCAAATTATTTCATTTGTGTCCAGTGACAGGGACAGATTGGACAGAATTTTCCTTTGTTATACTTAACAAAGATGACACAGTGTGCTTCTTGTACACAGGGTGCTTCTTGGTAACATTTTAACTCCCGTCTTCAGCACTCTTTTGAAAAGAGTTCCTTGGGAAACAAACAAGGGAATGTGGACTTCTGTGAAGTGGAAAAGGCTACTAGCCAGACAAACTGCAAATATCATGTTTGATGTTGAGGACCTGTGTCCTTTTTGTGTCTTCAATTGTTAACAGATAACACTAATAATCCAGATTTTAGAGTTTTCTGGATACTGGTAAAGACGAACTAGGGTTTAGCTAGGATCTGGAAACCCAAATTGAAATATACCAAAATTAATGTGTGTTTTACTTTCTTCAAGCTTTTCAAAGAGCAAAATAATGAAAAAAGATTGCTTCCCTTTTATGTTGCTCCATGTAATTCTCATATAAAAAAAAGAGTGAGGCATGCATTTAATTGCATTTTTAAAGGCCATACATTAGCACCCATATCTGCATCTCCTACATGATAATCTGCTGGGGGCAGGTCACCTGAAGCCTGGTGTTCTTGTTCGGTGGCCCATCTGCATGTGATGCCTCAGACCCGCGGTGTTAGCTGATTTAATTGCAGACTTTTGTTTGCTGATATTTCCAATGTCTTGTTGTTCTTCCCATTAGGAATTCCCATCCACACATGCAGAATGAAATTCTGAAATTTAAGATTGTGAGCTCAAGCTTAGAAAAATAACTAATGGTAGTAAGTACTCACAGATATCGAGAGTGGCACAACTGTTTTCCACACATTACCAAGTGGAAAAAAGTAAGCTACATGATGATAGGCCTTTCTGAAATTCTTTTTTGAAAATTTCCTGAAGATTCTTAGGAGACCATGAAAGGTAGTCTATGAAGATGGAATTCATGGGATATAGCAACTCATACCTCTCCCAGGAACATGTGTGTTACACAAATGGTACAATTTGATTAGTAGAACAATCTAGTAGCTTAGAAGAATTACTTAGTAGAACAAGTCTATGGGACAAGCTGATTAGCAGAACAAATGATCACGTGCTCTCAAAGACAAACACCATTTTCATGATCATTGATCTGTGTATTTGGACTAAAGAGATTAATACAAATTTGGAAATACAGCAATTGTCTTCTTTTCTTCTTCCTCCACAGTTGGAAAAATGAAGAAATTCTGAGAGAAATCCAGCCTCTCTGTTTACTCTTCAATCAGTATGAGCACAAAAAATATCAACAAGCTCCCTTGTTTCTGCCAGACTAGTTTCATTATGCCAGAAGAGACAAGACTGTGATCACCATATAGAAAGAAGAAGTGAACTACTTTTAAGCATCTCTAAATATGTTGCAAAATGCTAGCATGAAATAAATTACAGGTAGGTTTCACACGCTTTACTTGACCTTTCAACACCTTCCCACTGGTGCTAGAGAAAGTACTGCTTTAGATAAGGTGGGAAAGCAGGGTTGGGAGAGCAGAAATAGTAACATAGCATAGGTTCTGGAAATCTTCATCTGTAGCCCCCCAGAATGCTGACCAAACTTTGTGTTCTGTACTAGAATACCTTGTGCCACTCAAGTGCATAAAGAAAACATAAATAATAAGAGCAAAGCCAGCTTTTTAAAATCTAGACAAAAAATAGTTTTCAATGCAAGGCAAGATTTTTATGATCTTAGAAACTCTCCGCCAGAATTATTTCATGCTAGCATTTTGCAACATACTTAGAGATGCTTAAAAATATTTCACCTCTTCTTTCTATATGGTGATCACAGTCTTGTCTCTCCTGGCATAATGAAACTAATTTGGCAGAAACAAGGAAGCTGGATGATACTTTTTATGTTCATACTGATAATGTTACTGATGGTAAAGTGAGAACTGAATATAAATTAGTATGTTTTGTTAGTTTTGGATTGCACCTTAATCAAATAACTGACTATTAAACTTCCCCTTCCAGTGATCTTTCCTCTTGTTATTAAATATTAGAAAGTTTAGGTTTTCCAATTTTAAAAATCACTTTTTCTTCTTGGATGAAGCTGCTAAACTTGGCCTTCTTAAAAACCGGTTGAAAAGCCATGAGGGTCACCTGATAAATGTGAAGCCGAATAAGTAATTTACCATGATCAGAAAACTGACAGGGGACACCTGGGTGGCTCAGTGGGTTAAAGCCTCTGCCTTCGGCTCAGGTCATGATCCCATGATCCTGGGATCGAGCCCCGCATCGGGCTCTCTGCTCAGCAGGGAGCCTGCTTCCCCTCCTCTCTCTCTGCCTGCCTCTCTTCCTACTTGTAATCTCTGTCTGTCAAATAAATGAATAAATAAATCTTAAAAAAATATTAAAAAAAAAGAAAACTGACTGGGTCCTGAAAAAGTGTAAATTTTTATTTCCAAGTGAATTATTACCTATACTGACTCTATTATACAAATTTTTCTATAATTTTTTCATTTTATTTTTTATAAACATATAATATATTTTTATCCCCAGGGGTACAGGTTAGCCAATCGCCAGGTTTACACACTTCACAGCACTCCCCATAGCACATACCCTCCCCAATGTCCATAACCCCACCCCCCCTCCCAACCCCCCTCCCCCCATCAACCCTCAGTTTGTTTTGTGAGATTAAGAGTCTCTTATGGTTTGTCTCCCTCCCA
>NW_019156232.1:668-3790 GCF_002288905.1 Enhydra lutris kenyoni | reverse complement strand
GACGGGCTCTGACCAAGACAGAGCCCACCTGCAGGATATGGGTCGCGCTATGTGGCTGGCTGACAGGACTTCGGGGCTCGGGCTGTGTCAGACAGAGCATCGGTTCACAGGGCGTCCTATGATATCAGGGTGCCCTTGAGGGCCATGCTTCTGGACCCTCAACTGGGGATTCTGGGCAGACCCGTAGGGCATTTCTTCCTTCCGGTGGGCAGGCAGGAGGCAGCTTTGTTTTTCCAGAATTCCCAATATGGATGGCCTGCTGGCAAGGTGTGTGAGGATGGAAGTCTGAAAACAAAGCTATGCTTATGTTCAGTGCCGAGGCCATAACAGTTCCAATAAAAGCGTCTGTTTTTAGATCTCAAGCACGTGAGAACGTTCGAGTGTGAGATGTCTACTCACACTGGAATTTGTATCCATAATGCCAGCGAATGCTCGTGTGGCCTCTAGACGCCTTGGCGGCTTTCCAAAGCTGGAGCTTGTGAGCTGCTCCAAAGAGCAAGGTGTCCTTAAGCCGGACAGGGGAAGTCCAGTTAGAGGGATCCAGGCTCCCCATATGGAAAGATTCGATAGCAGAGCTCTCCGAATGGATGCCTGGAAACTCCACCTCCATTACCACTGAAGCCTAGGAACAGGGCAGCTTTGATCCAGTGGCTCTGCTTCGCAGTTCCAAGGGATCTGAGTAAACGGCAGTTCTCAGTCTGACGGGTCACAATGCTGCTTGGTGTCCAGGGAGACCTTCGAATGTGGCGGTATCTCTGGGGCCATGCAGAAACCTCCTAAGCTGATCGTGGGACCCCGTTCCCAAGAGCAAGTTTTCCTTCTCGGGACCAGAGGGGTTCTACTGTATGGCTCAGGGACCACACGTTCGGCCATATGTTTGTTTCCAGAACAGGCCGGAGGGACCGAGGCCTGAAAACCTAAGCTAGGTTTTGGATGAGGTCTAGGGGCATGTCAGGTTGAATCTTCGGACTCAGGCCCATTGACGTGCGTGTCTTCCTGGAGGTAGGTGCTGACGGTGTCTCATACTGCGCCTTTTTTCCAGCGCGACCTCTGAAATTGGGGTGGGTTCAGGTGCCATGCATGTGTCTCCCATTCTGGAAGGTTTGGGCAACTGAGACGGGCAGAGTTTCCTCGGGAGAGCAGGCCCAGTGATGCTGTTTGGTTCTGGAGGTCCCATCCTGGAGGGCATGTGGTCACGGCTTTGGGAATCAAGTCTTCAGACAGCAACTCGGGGAACACTTAGGCGAAGTTATGGCAGTCCCGATCTGCAGACAGTAAAAGCAGCTCCTCAGGATATGAAATTCGGATGCCTGGGATCAGTAGCACAGGCTTTTCTCTCTGGACTCTATATGCAGGATGGCCTCGGAATGATAGGGTTGGTACATGGGTCCATGGGAGGTTCCTCCTATCTGGGGTTCTTCCCCGGCTCCCAAGAGTTTGCTGTCTTTCTGGGGGAAGGGAAGAGTGCGGTTTTCAACGTCAGGGGTCCCCCCCAAATTAGGATTCCAGAGTGGGTTGTGGGTCACGTGGCCTGGACAACCCCACCAAGGGTTAGGATTTGGGCCAAGAGGCACGAGAGGCCTGCTCTCTGGCTTCCTGGTCCAGCCCCCAACAGGGTGTGCTTTAAGGGGGTCTCAGGCTGAGGGTACTAATGCCTGCTTGTGCCCAGCTGCCCCTCCTGAGTGGGCGTGGTCTCATGGGCCATGTAGCTGGCTCCCACTCTAGAGTAGTACAACCATCTCAATATCCACATACCTGCCATGAGGAAGGAGGAGTACTCTGCTGTGATTCAGGTTCCCCCATAGGCAGGGATTTGCGCTTCCTTCTGGTGTCAGATACCTGCATACCCAGGTTCGCAGGAGATGACGGGCTCTGAGCAAGACAGAGCCCACCTGCAGGATATGGGTCGCGCTATGTGGCTGGCTGACAGGAGGCCGGGGCTCGGGCTGTGTCACACAGAGCATCTGTTCACAGTGCGCCCTATGTTATCAGGGTGCCCTTGAGGGCCATGCTGCTTGACCCTCATCTGGGGATTCTGGGCAGACCCGTAGGGCATTTCTTCGTTCCCGTGGGCAGACAGAAGGCAGCTTTGTTTTTCCAGAATTCCCAATATGGATGGCCTGCTGGCAAGGTGTGTGAGGATGGAAGTCTATAAAGAAAGGTATGCTTATGTTCAGTGCCATAGCCATAACAGTTCAAATGTGCAGTGTCTGTTTTGAGATCTCAAGCACCTGAGGACGATCGAGTGTGAGATGTCTGCTCACGCTGGAATTTGTATCCATGATGGCCCACGAATGCTCGTGCGGCCTCAAGAAGCCTTGGCCGCTTTCCGAAGCTGGAGCTTGTGAGCTGCTCCAAACAGCAAGGTGTCCTTCAGCGGGACAGGGGAAGTCCAGTTAGAGGGCTCCAGGGTCCCCATATGGAAAGATTCGATAGCAGATCTCTCAGAATGGATGCCTGGAAAATCCACCTCCGTTACCACTGAAGCCTAGGAACAGGTTACCTTTGATCCAGTGGCTCTGCTTCGCAGTTCCAAGGGATCTGAGTTGACGGAGGTTCTCAGTCTGACGGGTCACAATGCTGCTTGGTGTCCAGGGAGACCTTAGAATGTGGCGGTAGCTCTGGGGCCATGCAGGAACCTCCTAGAATGTGGATGCGACCCCGTTCCCAAAAGCAAATTTTCCTACTCGGGACCAGAGGGGTTCTACTGTATGGCTCAGGGACCACACGTTGGGCCATATGTTGGTTTTCCAGAACAGGACGGAGGGACAGAGGCCTGAAAACCTAAGCTAGTTTTGGATGAGGTCCTAGGGGCATGTCAGGTTGAATCTTCGGACTCAGGCCCATTGACGTGCGTGTCTTCCTGGAGGTAGGTGCTGACGGTGTCTCATACTGCTTCTTTTTTCCAGAGCGGCCTCTGAAATTGGGGTGGGTTCAGGTGCCTTGCAGGTGTCTCCAATTCTGGATGGTTTGGGCAACTGAGACGGGCAGAGTTTCCTCGGGAGAGCAGGCCCAGTGATGCGGTGTGGTTCTGGGGGTCCCATCCTGGAAGGCATGTGGTCAAGACTATGGGAACGAAGTCTTCAGACAGCTACTCGGGGAAGAATTAGGGGCGAGGTTAT
>NW_019156232.1:0-568 GCF_002288905.1 Enhydra lutris kenyoni | reverse complement strand
TTTTGATGAGGTCCTAGGGGCATGTCAGGTTGAATCTTCGGACTCAGGCCCATTGACGTGCGTGTCTTCCTGGAGGTAGGTGCTGACGGTGTCTCATACTGCTTCTTTTTTCCAGAGCGGCCTCTGAAATTGGGGTGGGTTCAGGTGCCTTGCAGGTGTCTCCAATTCTGGATGGTTTGGGCAACTGAGACGGGCAGAGTTTCCTCGGGAGAGCAGGCCCAGTGATGCGGTGTGGTTCTGGGGGTCCCATCCTGGAAGGCATGTGGTCAAGACTATGGGAACGAAGTCTTCAGACAGCTACTCGGGGAAGAATTAGGGGCGAGGTTATGGCAGGCCAGATGTGCAGACCCTGAGAGCAGCTACTCAGGATTTGAAACTCGGGTGCCTGGGAGGAAGTAGGAGAGGCTTTTCTCTCTGGACGGTATACCTAGGATGGTGTCATAATGGACGGGTGAGCACATGGGTCCATGGGATATTCTCCCTTTCTGGGGATTCTGCCAGGCTCCCAAGAGTTTGGTGTTTTTCTGGGGGAAGGGACGAGTGCTAATTCCATCTCAGTGGTCATGCC
>NW_019156231.1:0-3790 GCF_002288905.1 Enhydra lutris kenyoni | reverse complement strand
TCTGGGGATCCTTAATGGTAGCTCAAAGTTCTTTTTGTTTTCTTACTTTTGGAATATCTGAAATGAAATATTAAAAAATATCTGAAAGTAAATTATTAAAAATAGTTAATTATTGGGGCGCCTGGGTGGCTCAGTGGGTTAAAGCCTCTGCCTTCGACTCAGGTCATGATCTCAGGATCCTGGGATCGAGCCCCACATCAGGCTCTCTGCTCAGCGGGGAGCCTGCCTCCCCTTCTCTCTCTGCCTGCCTCTCTGCCTACTTGTGATCTCTCTCTCTGCCAAATGAATGAGTAAAATCTTTTAAAAAGAAAAAGTTAATTATTTGTTATATATTGGTAATAAGAGGAAAACAGGAGGTTGAAGACCTTTTCTGTCTCTCTAGATTTTCATGGGTTTATTTTAAATTATTTTTTGTCACCATCCCACCCAAAGAGAAGGCCACTCTTTTTTTTTTTTTTTAAGATTTATTTATTTGAGAGAGTGAGAGATCGTGGGATAGATGGGGGAGGGAAAGAGAGAGATGTAGAGAGAAACTGAACTAGACTATGCTAAGCTCATAGACCAAAGCAGGGTTTGATCCCAAGGCTCTGAAATTATGACTGAGTGGAACAGGAGTCAGAGGCTCAATCAACCAGATGCCTGAGAAGACTACTTTTTTTAAGCACAGAATTAACATGTCATTCTCCCCTTTGAAATATCTTTAGCTTAATTATTACAAATTCTTCTTCTTCGAAAGTACCCAAGACAAAGTTTCTACCAAAATCAATATTTTTTTTCAAGGCTGAAGAAAGTCTTGAGGTATATTTACTTATTAGTAAATAAAAGATTTATTTACTTATTTTAGAGAGCATGGTGGAGGGGGATAAGGAAGGGGGAGAGAAAGAATCTTAAGCAGACTCTCTGCTGAGTGCAGAGCCCCACTCAGGGTTCTAGCTCATGACCCTGAGATCATACCTGGGCCAAAATCAAGAGTTGGACTCCTAACTGACTGAATCTCCCATACACTCTAAGGTTTGGAATGGCTTAATCTTTGCATGATATATATTAGATGCAGTACTTCTTCAACTCTGTACAGAAGTTGATCTTACAGTTTAACTTACCATTTCTGTTCTTTCTCATGAAATCAAATCAACTTTGTATTTTTGTTTGTGTTTTGTTTTTAATTTTTGCTAAACTCTCCCTTAATACCTATTTCTGTTTGGACCCCTATGCCACAAAATTAAGGTATGCAATTTTTAAGATTTTATTTATTTATTTATTTATGAAAGAGAGCAAACTTGTCCAAGTGTGGGGAGGAGTAGAGGCAGAAGGGAGAAGGAGGAGAAAGAATCTCAAGCATACTTCACACTAAGCACAGATACCATAGGGGACTCAATCACATGACCTGAGATTATGAGTTGAGCCAAAACCAAGAGTTGGATGTCCAACTGACTGGGCTACCCAGGCACCCCATGATATGAAATGTTTAATGTTTCCTTCTGCTTTATCCCATATCCCTTTGCTATACTCATTCTTCAGCAAAAACTTATGTAACAGAGCATTGCATAAAAATAATAATATAGTATTATCTCTGTTTCTATGAAACAGAGATTTTTTTTTGATTTGTGCCATAGTATATCTGACTACATCAGAAGCACTTCTCACACTTGCTCTTATACATTTAGATGTATGTTGCCAGTTCCTGAATGCTTTGTGTCGATGTTGTTTATCTTTTCCAGATATCTACTCCTACTGTATTGTACTCCATTTTTCTTATTCTCTTTAACAATTCCTTAATTCATTTTATTCCATAGTTTCCAACAAACAGTTTACTACTTTTATAATTTGCTAAGTGTTGTAATACTGTGGCAACTGGGTAGAGGGTGCATACAAAAGGATTGATTTCACAAACTTGTATCAATACTATGTACATTAAGACAAGTATTTATTTGTGACCCTCATATTTTCCTTCATTAATAAAATGAAAATAACAGTGTCTCTATAGAGTATTGTTCAGAATAAACAATGAATAAATAAATGAAACTGACTCATAGTTGATATCTGATAAAGTATTATAGGATTTAAACTTGCCAGCTTCACATTTTAGATTATTTCAGGGCCATCATTATAGATATAGGGTAATATAATTCCAATTGAATTGGAGACCTGGAGATTTTGTTCATAGAGATTCAATTAATCAGATACCATATAACCAAGTTCATTTATTTCTTTAAATTAATATTGAACATATGAATTTTATTCCCATAATCGTGACAAATATACACATGCTTATATGAGCAAATTGCCCAGTTACTTCCATATTGCTATCAATATTTTGTCAATACCACTTAGTCCTGTGAAATATGTAAATGCATTCTGGGGTGCCCGTGTGGCTCAGTCAGTTAAGTGTCTGCCTTTGACTCAGGTCATGATCCCAGGGTCCTGGGATTGAGCCCTATATTGGGCATCCTGCTCAGCAGGAAACCTGCTTTTCCCTTTCCCTCTGCCTACCACTTGCTCCACTTGTGCTCTCTCTCTCTCTCTTTGTCAAATGAATAAATAAAACCTTAAAAAAATAAATAAATGCAGTGTAAGTGCAGCTGGCATGAAGGGTATGAGGAGTGCAGCTTCTTCTGCTGCTTGCTATTCTTCATGCATATTAGCATATCACATATATCACATTAAACTCTCAGTGTGAACAGGATCAGATCTTAATATTAATTTATAAAAAACTGTATAGTGGTACGTTTAGTCGTGGAGGCTGCCCCAGTACCTAGGAATCTATGCAAGATGTGAGAAACTTAGAATACTAATTCTATGGTATGTAGAGTTCTATATGCATTTTATCTGAACTAAATTTAAGATTACATACCTGCTAGTTTTTAATCCAAGTCATACATCTATTTTCATAAATATCACTTCATAATATCACTTAATTTTAAAAATGAACCCAATAACCACAGACTGTGCTTTTCCAAAACCCACTATATATGTGTGTGTGTGTGTGTGTGTGTGTACATATATATGTATATATTTTTTTTTCCAAAATATCAGAGAGATATCTCTCCTGAAAGAGCCAAGGACCTATTATGCTTTTCTTCAAACAAATTTCCATCTTGACAAACAATCTCATAAGGGAAAAATTTGTTATAAAAATGCACAAAATATGTTTTTAATAAATGTACCCCATAAATTTACCATGCTTAACATAGTTATCATAACCTAATTATTTGCACATAGTAATCAGGATTTAGTTGAATTGCAAGCTATTTAACAGACTGCACACCACCAGTTCTTAGTGGCAACACAGCTGGATTCATTTTTCAGGATGAAAGATCACCCACTATAAACTTGCACTGCTGTTGAGATTGAAAAATACTCAGAGGTAAGCTTTAAATTGGCTACAAGGGTAGACATTTCTTTGCAAACCCTGTGTAGTATATTAAGCAAAACTGAAACATTTAATTTTAATTAGAATATTGAATTAGGTTCTAAGTCAATTCTAGGACAGAGTTACCAAGGAAGCTGTCTAGTGGTTAAAAGTGTTAAAATGAATGCACTGCACCCCATGTAGAACATTTATGGAATTTCAACTAGAAACCAATGATGGAAAGTGACTGATAGGAGACATTAGAAATTGCCCCATGGGCAGAAAAATATGAAGAATTATAATGCTTCAAGAAGAATATAAATAGGCACTTGGATGATAATTTTCCATATGAATCCAATTATAGAGAAGGTTTTTTTTTATTTTATTTTTTATAAACATATAATATATTTTTATCCCCAGGGGTACAGGTCTGTGAATCGC
>NW_019156230.1:2416-3794 GCF_002288905.1 Enhydra lutris kenyoni | reverse complement strand
CTGCTCGGGTTTGCTTTCGGGAGCTTTTGTTCCCTGAGCGCTTTCCGTAGAGTTCCGGAGGGCGGGAATGAAAATGGCAGCCTCCCGGTCTCCGGCCCGGAGGAGCCGAGAGCCCGGGGCCCCACTCCTCAGTGCGCCCTCAGAGAACAGCGCCCAATTACTCCCGTCACCCTGGCCTCCGGCCGCGCTCCGAGCTGACTGAGCCTGCGACCGGTTCAAGGTAACCCCGAGCTGAGATCTCACTCCTCACCTCTGTCTCTCTAGCCGGCTTCCCCGTTCTAATACCTGTAAGCTCTGCCACACTCAGACACCCCCGATCCTTCTGTGACCCTGCGGGACCTGAGGCCACGCTGACCCTGCGTGGGCTTCACCCTGGTTAGGCCTCTGGAGCGATGCCCTTCAGCGGAACAGACTTTTAAAAGTCCTGATTTTGTGCTCCGTTGCTCCGCCGCTTGCCGGGAGCCGGCCCCTCCCCCCGCGGTCTATCTTCCGTCACTTTGGATTCACTTCTCCGCCAATCCTACCTTTCAGAAAGTGGTTGATTTTCTGTTTCTAGAATTGCTGTTCTTCTCTTCGATCTCCCATTGGATTTGTAGGTGTTTGCAATCTTTAGATAAGCCATCTAGCTGATCTCCTGCTACCTGAAGTAGTCTCAGCCTGCTACTTCTCCGCCATCTTGACTCCTCCCAGAAATCTCAAATTTTTAAAGTCGAACCTGAATCTGTTGATCTTCCATTGATTCAATATTTTGTTTTACTTGATCTAAAGAATTGATTAGGGGCGTCTTGGGTGGCTCAGTGGGTTAAAGCTTCTGCCTTCAGCTTGGGTCATGATCCCAGGGTCCTGTGATTGAGCCCCGCACTGGGCTTTCTGCTCAGCAGGGAGCCTGCTTCCTCCTCCCTCTCTGCCTGCCTCTCTACCTACTTGTAATCTCTGTCTGTCAAATAAACAAAATATTTAAAAAAATATAAAAAATAAAGAACTGATTAATATGCACTTGAACTTCTTAGAGATATTTGTGGGTTTTTTAAAATCTCTGATTCTTTACTCCATCTGGATTTCATTTTAGTGTAAAGGATCTCATGAAATCTTGATGCATATGAGTCTATTCCCCCTTTCCAGCATTATACAGACTCAGAGTATTTATCTTTTTTATTTACTATTTCCTACTGACAATTTAACCATTTGATCATTTTGATGTTTTTTCTTTTTCTCAATATGAAGCTAGTAAACATTGCTCAGGGTACTATACTCATCAATTTTTAAGCTTTTTTACAGTCATTTTGTTGTACAGAGACACATGGTCTGTGTGTGTTTCAAATGGATAAATTTGTTAGAAATACTGTATTTGTATGTGATAGTAACTGTACTTTAGATC
>NW_019156230.1:0-2398 GCF_002288905.1 Enhydra lutris kenyoni | reverse complement strand
AGTTATGCATATATGTATATTTGTGTGTGTGTATATATATATATGCACATACACGCATATGTATTCATTTTAGAAAATATGCAAAGGTGATCCAAAAAAGTCTCCATATTGCCACCACTTAACTAAAATTTAATATAAGGTGTTTATGTTTTTTTATCATGCATATATAGACACACAATAATACCACACATTTTTGCATTATTTATTCATTTAAATAGTGCATAGGTTGACTGTAACATCCAGATCATGATCTAAAAATACTATCTATTTGGGCATCTGGGTAACTCAGTTGGTTGAGTCTGCGATTCTTGGTTCTGGCTCAGGTCATGATCTCAGGGTTGTGTGATGGAGGCCCACATCAGGCTCCATACTAAGTGGGGAGTCTGCTAAAGATTCTCTCTCCCTGCCCTTCCTCTTACTCATGTTCTCTCTCTCTTTTTCCTAAAATAAATCAATCTTTTTAAAAAATTAAAAAATAGAAATAACCTATCTATTCAAAAATAGATCTAGATAAGAATCATATATTACTATTAAATCATAATTTTCACATATTTACGTAAGGCTAGCTGTCTCTGGTAGCTTTAAGCAATGTGTATTTATAGTAGAGGTTATTCAGGTAGTCACGCACAACATTGTGGACTATTTGAAAACCGTCAGTGCATAAGCTAGGACTTGGAATGTAGGTACTAAATCTCTCTAAATGTCCCCTCAAAGGTGCTAAGTGAAGGACAAGTGAATAAAAGGTAATGACCATTCTGGCTTACTCCTAAGGAATAGCTTATATTGGTGCCATATGGATTCACGTAAGACATGTGTCTGTTTTTTCTAGGAAGTTGTGCGGTTCTTAGATACCAAACATCCAGAACACTATCAAGTCTACAATCTATGCAGTATGTACATGGCCAGATATTTTGCTACTATTGATATGAAACAGATCACTACATATAAGATGATTCAGTCTTCACACTTCATTTAATCATAAGTATTTGGTGGGTGATGGGAAGTGAGTTTAAAAATCTCCATCTTGCATTGGTTCTGTTTTGTAGGGGAAAAAATAGCTCAATAGTATAAATGCCCTGTGGGGGAGACAGGAAGCTTAAATTGAGGCAGAGCCATTTTGTGTAGAATCTGCTCTCGTGGTGTTAGGTTTAGGAAAATACTTCTGTTTTCCCTGCTGGCTTGTGTTTTGACAAGGAAACACTAGGAGTGGGGTGTGAGGAGAGCAAAACCCAAATGAAAAAAATCCAAATAGTCAATAAACAGGGGAAAATATGCTCAAAACCAAAACCTGTAGAAAAGAGATTATATCCCCACTTAGTATTCTGTCTTGTCTTTTCCTCTTCCTGTATATTAAACAGACATTTTCAGGAGGCAGGCATTCTGGTTGGCCACATTTACTTCTGCTCTGTGGTAATATGTGGTAATATGATGAGTAACCTACTAGAAAATTAAAAGTAAGGCCTGTTAAGTCCAAATAAGTTGGGTTACTCAAGATGGACAAACCACTGCTATCTCTGTTTTTCAGACCCTTAATATTCCTAAAAGCAACAAGAGCCAGTAAGAAAGCTCCTTTTAATGGTGGATAAGGGGGACACCTGGGTGGCTCACTTGGTTAAGCATCTGCCTTTTGCTCAGGTCATGATCCCAGAGTCCTGGGATCGAGTCCCGAATCTGGCTCCCTGCTCAATGAGGAGCCTGTTTCTCCCTCTCCCTCTGCTACTCCCCCAGCTTGTGCATGCTCTCTCTCTCTCTCCCGCTCTCTCTGACAAATAAATAAATAAAATCTTTTTAAAAAATTAAGGTGGATAAGGCATTTATAATAAAAACTATAACTTCTTCATAACTTGATTATTTACTGTGTTTATTAGGCATAGTTATCTGACCTATGTATTATTTATTTTAGGTGAAAGAGCTTATAATCCCAAGTACTTCCATGGCAGGGTCCAGCGAATCAAGATTGATGATCACAACGTCCCCAGTCTAAGGTAAATTTCATGCCAAGATGGCTGTCAAAAGAAAGCTAAATATACTGGGCTTGATTTTTTGGATGAATTTTAATTCAACTAAAAATTTTACATTTGAAATCAGTGAGATGGTGGCATTCGCCAAGGAAGTGGATGAGTGGATGTCTCAAGATGACAAAAACATCGTAGTGATTCACTGTAAGGGAGGCAAAGGTAAAAATATTTTTTAATTTTTCTTTTTCTAAATAAATATTAATACATTGAAGTACAAGAATAAGGTACATACTGTTATTAGTATTAATAGTTGTTAAAATTTTGGAAGGGGGATCGCCTAGGTGGCTCAATGGTTAAGCATCTGACTCCTGGCTTCAGCTAAGGTCATGATCTCAGGGTGGGGATATCAAGTCCTTCAGCAGGCTCTGCACTCAGCACAG
>NW_019156229.1:0-3797 GCF_002288905.1 Enhydra lutris kenyoni | reverse complement strand
GAGAAGGAAACTTTGCTCTTGGGAACGGGGTCCCACCCACAGGCTAGCAGGTTCCTGCATGGCCCCAGAGCCACAGCCACATTCTAAGGTCTCCCTGGACTCCAAGCTGCATTGTGACCCATCAGACTGAGAACCTCTGTCAACTCAAATCACTTGGAACTTCGAACCAGAGGCAGAGGATCAAAGCCGCCCTGTTCCTTGGCTGCTGTGGTAACGCGAGTTGGGGTTTCCAGGCTTCCATTCGGAGAGCTCTGCTGTCGAATCTTTCCATGTGGGAAACCTCTAAGCTGACTTCCCTGTCCCGCAGAAGGACACCTTGAGGTTTGGAGCAGTTCACAAGCTCCAGCTTGGATAAGCCTCCAAGACTTCTTGGGGCCACCCGAGCATTCGTTTTCCATCATGGATACAAATTCCAGTGTGGGCAGACATCTCACCTTCGCCCAACCTCAGGGGCTGGAGTTCTTGAAACAGCTGCTGCACATTGGAACAATCATGCCCTCGGCACTGAACATAACCATAGCTTGTGTTTTCAGATTTCGATCCTCACAAGCTTTGCCAGCAGGCCCTCCACCTTGGGAATTCTGGAGTCACAAATCTGCCTTCTACTGGCCAGGTAGAAGGCAGCTTTGTGACTCCAGAATTCCCAAGGTGGAGGGCCTGCTGGTAAAGCTTGTGAGGATCGAAATCTGAAAACACAAGCTTTACCAGCAGGCCCTCCACCTTGGGAATTCTGGAGTCACAAAGCTGCCTTCTACCTGGCCAACAGAAAGAAGAAATGTCCTACAGGTCTGCCCAAAACCCCAAATGAGCGTCCAACCACACGACCCTCAAGGACACCCTGATATCATAGGTCGCCCTGTGAACTAAAGCTCTGTGTAACACAGACCGAGACCAAATCTCCTGTTGGCCAGCCAGATAGCGGGACCCATATCCTGCTGGTGGGAACTGCCTTGGCCCGAGCCCGTTATTTCCATCCAACCTGGGTATGCAGGTATCTGACCCCAGAAGGTAGTGGAAAAAACTACCTTGTGTGTCCCTGAAGCACAACAGAGTACTCCTCCTTCCCCAGGCAGGAAAGTGGATGTTGATATGGTGGTACTACTTTCAGAGTGGGAGCCACCTGCATAGCCCATGAGACCACGCCCACTCAGGAGGGGCAACTGTGCCCAAACAGGCATTGTGACTCTTAGCCTGAGACTCCTTTCAAGCACAGCCTGTCGGGGCTGGACCAGGATCCCAAAGAGAGAACCTATTGTGCCCTAGACCCAAATACGAACCCTTGGTGGGGTTGTCCAGGCCACGTGACCCACAACCCGTCTCTGGAATCCCTGTTTGGGCAGGACCCCTGAGATGGAAAAGAGCACTCTTCCCTTCCCCCATTAAAACACCAAACTCTTGGGAGCCTGGCAGAATCCCCAGAAAGGCAGAATATTCCATGGACCCATGTGCTCACCCGTCCATTACGAGACCATCCTAGGTATACAGTCCAGAAAGAAAAGCCTCTGCTACTGCCTCCCAGGCAACCGAATTTCAAATCCTGAGGAGCTGCTTTCAGGGTCTGCAGCTCGGTCCTGCCATAACTTCGCTCCTAAGTGTTCCCCGAGTTGCTGTCTGAAGATTTGGTTCCCAAAGCCGTGAGCACATGCCCTCCGGGATGGGACCTCAAGAACCAAACAGCATCACTGGGCCTGCTCTCCCGAGGGAACTCTGCACATCTCAGTTGCCCAAACCTTCCAGAATGGGAGAAACCTTCAAGGCACCTGAACCCACACCAATTTCATATGCTGCTCTGGAAAAAATGCGCTCTGACTTTCACACCCTCAGCACCTACCTGCAGGAAGAAACGAACATCAATGGACCTGAGTCTGAAGATTGAACCTGACATGACCCTAGAACCTCATGCAATACCTAGCTTAGGTTTTCAGGCCTCTGTCCCTCCTTCCTTTTCTGGAAAACCAACATATGGCCCAACGTGTGGTCCCTGAGCCATACAGTAGAACGCCTCTGGTCCCGAAAAGGAAACTTTGCTCTTGGGAACGGGATCCCCCCACAGGCTAGGAGATTCCTGAATGGACCCAGAGCTACCGCCACATTCTAAGGTCTCTCTGGACACCAAGCAGCATTGTGACCCGTCAGAGTGAGAACCTCCGTCAACTCAGATCCCTTGGAAATGCGAAGCAGAGCCACTGGATCAAAGCTGCCCTGTTCCTAGTCTTCAGTGGTAACGGAGGTGGAGTTTCCAGGCATCCATTCGGAGAGCTCTGCTATCGAATCTTTCCATGTGGGAGACCTCTAAGCTGACTTCCCCTGTCCCGCAAAAGGACACCTTGTGCTTTGGAGCAGCTCACAAGCTCCAGCTTGCATAAGCCTCCAAGGCCTCTTGAGGCCACCCGAGCATTCGTTGGCCATCATGGATACAAATTCCAGTGTGAGCAGACATATCACCCTCGCCCATCCTCAGGTGCTGGAGATCTTGAAACAGCTGGTGCACATTGGAACTGTCATGCCCTCGACACTGAACATAACCATAGCTTGTGTTTTCAGATTTCGATCCTCACAAGCTTTGCCAGCAGGCCCTCCACCTTGGGAATTCTGGAGTCACAAAGCTGCCTTCTACCTGGCCAACAGAAAGAAGAAATGTCCTACAGGTCTGCCCAAAACCCCAAATGAGCGTCCAACCACACGACCCTCAAGGATACCCTGATATCTTAGGTCGCCCTGTGAACTAAAGCTCTGTGTAACACAGACCGAGACCAAATCTCCTGTTGGCCAGCCAGATAGCGGGACCCATATCCTGCTGGTGGGAACTGCCTTGGCCCGAGCCCGTTATTTCCATCCAACCTGGGTATGCAGGTATCTGACCCCAGAAGGTAGTGCAAAAAACTACCCTTGTGTGTCCCTGAAGCACAACAGAGTACTCCTCCTTCCCCAGGCAGGAAAGTGGATGTTGATATGGTGGTACTACTTTCAGAGTGGGAGCCACCTGCATAGCTCATGAGACCACGCCCACTCAGGAGGGGCAACTGACCCCAAACAGTATTGTGACTCTTAGCCTGAGACTCCTTTCAAGCACAGCCTTTCGGGGCTGAACCAGGATCCCAAAGAGAGAACCTATTGTGCCCTAGACCCAAATCCGAACCCTTGGTGGGGTTGTCCAGGCCACGTGACCCACAACCCGTCTCTAGAATCCCTTTTTGGGCAGGACCCCTGAGATGGAAAAGAGCACTCTTCCCTTCCCCCATTAAAACACCAAACTCTTGGCAGCCTGGCAGAATCCCCAGAAAGGCAGAATATTCCATGCACCCATGTGCTCACCCGTCCATTACGAGACCATCCTAGGTATACAGTCCAGAAAGAAAAGCCTCTCCTACTTCCTCCCAGGCAACCGAATTTCAAATCCTGAGGAGCTGCTTTCAGGGTCTGCACATCCGGACTGCCATAACCCCGCCCCTAATTCTTCCCCGAGATGCTGTCTGAAGACTTCGTTCCCAAAGCCTTGACCACATGCCCTCCAGGATGGGACCCCTAGAACCACACCGCATCACTGGGCCTGCTCTCCCCAGAAAATTCTGCCCGTCTCAGTTACCCAAACCATCCAGAATGGGAGAAACCTTCAAGGCACCAGAACCCACGCAATTTCATAGGCCTCTCTGGGAAAAAGGCGCATTATGAGACACCGTAAGCACCTACCTCCAGGAAGACACGCACGTCAATGGGCCTAAGTCGGAAGATTCAACCTGACATGCCCCAAGGACCTCATCCAAAACATAGCTTAGGTTTTCAGGCCTCTGTCCCTC
>NW_019156228.1:0-3797 GCF_002288905.1 Enhydra lutris kenyoni | reverse complement strand
ATTAAAAATATGCTAGAGGGAATAAATAGAGTAGAGGAGGCAGACGAATCAATCAGCAAGATGGAACATAGAGTAACAGAAAGCAATCAAGCTGAACAACAACACAAAAGAATAAAAAATATGAATAGGTTAGGAACTCAGCAAAATCATCAAGCATAATAACATTCACATTATAGAAATCCCAAAAGGAGAAGAGAAAGAAAAGGGGGCAAAATTTGAAGAAATAGCATCCCAAATTTGGGGATGGAAACAGACATCCAGATCCAGGAGACACAGAGAGCCCCCAATAAAGTCAATACATAGAGGTCCACACCAAGATACATAACAATTAAAAAGGTAAAAGGTAGTGGTAAAGAGATTTTACCTTAAAGCAGCAAGTGAAAAATAAAGCAGTTACATAAAGGGGAAACCCCATAAGTCTATCAGTTGATTTTTCAGCTGAAACTCTGAGGCCAGAAGTGGCATAATATACTCAAAGTGCTGAGAAGAAAAAAACCTGCCCTTAAGAACACTCTACTCAGCAAGGCTCTCTTTCAGGATAGGAGAAATGAATAGCTCTTCAAACAAAAGTGAAAGGAGTTCATTGCTACTATACCAGTCTTACAAGAAACATTAAAGGAAATTCTTTTTGTGGAAAGAAAAGGCCATTATCAAGAGTAAGAAAATCATGAAAGGAAAACATTTCACATATAATTACAAACATAATAAGTAATAAATTAGTTATAAAGCCAGTATGGAGGTAAAGCAAAAGGCAGTAAAATCAATTATATCTATAAAAATCAGTCAAGGGATTCATAAAATAAAAGGATATAAAGTCTGACATCACATATATAAAATGTGGTGGGAGATATACAAATATAGTGCTTTTAGAAAGGGTTCAAACTTAAGCTATCATCAATTTAATATAGACTACTATATGCAAAAGATGTTAGACATGAACCTAATGATAACCACAAATCAAAAACCTATAATTATGCAAAAAAATAAAGAGAAAGGAATCCAAGCATATCACTAAATGACCCATGAAGCCACAAGGGAAGAGAGCAAGAGAAGAACTACAAAAATAACTATAAAGCAAGTAACAAAGGGGCACCTGGGTGGTTCAGTCAGTTAAACATCTGCCTTCTGCATGGGTCTTGATCTCAGGGTCCTGAGATCAAGCCGCACATCTGGCTCTCTGCTCAGATGGGAGTCTGCTTCTCCCTCTCCCATGCCACTGCTCATGCTCTCTCTCACTTCCTCTCTCTCTCTCAAATAAATAAAATCTAAATAAATAAATAAATAAATAAAACAAGTAACAAAATGGCAGTAAGTACATAGCTATTAATAATTACTTAGAAGGTAAACAGACTAACTGCTCTAATAAAAAGACACAGGGTGACTGAATGGATAAGAACAAGACCTATCTATAAATGGTGCCTACAAGAGACTCATTTCAGATCTAAAGCCATGTAGCTTGAAAGTGAGAGGATGGAAAAACATTTACTATGCAAATAGAAGCAAAAGTCTAGGATAGCAATACTTAGATCAGAAAAACAGATTTTAAACAAAGACTGTAACGAGAGACAGAGACATAAACATAAAAGGAACAAACCAACAAGAAGGCATAATTGTATGCACCCAAATATAACCAATTAGGTGCTCAACCTAGGAGTACCTAAATCCATAAAGCAACTATTAACAGACATAAAGTAAGAAATTGAGAGTAATAACATAATAGTAGGGGACTTTAACACCCCACTTACATCAATGGATAGATCATCCAGACAGAAAATTAACAAGGTAACAGTAGTTTTGAATCACACATTGGACTAGAGGGACCTAACACATATATTCAGAACATTCCATCCTAGAACAGCAGCATACATATTATTTTGGGGTACACATGGAACATTCTCCAGAATAGATCATATGTTAGGCCAGAAATCAAGTCTCAACAGATTCCAAAGGATTGAAATCATATCATGCATCTTTTCCAACCACATGGTACAAAACCAGAAATCAATCACAAGGAAAAAATTTCTTTTAATTTTTTTATTTAAAAATTTTAATCAAATTTTTAAATTTAAAACTAAATAACCTGCTACTAAACAATGAATGAGTCAACCAAGAAATCAAAGAGGAATTAAAAAATACATGAAGACAAATGAAAATGAAACACAATGGTCCAAAATCTTTGGGATGCAACAAAAGCTGTTCTACGAGGAAAGATTATATCAATACAGGCCTACCTCAATTAGCAAGAAATACCTCAGATAAACAACCTAACCTTACACCTAAAGGAACTGGAAAAAGGACAAAACCAAAGCCAGTAGAAGGAAGGAAATAATAAAAGTTAGAGTAGAAATAAGTGAAATGGAGACTTAAAAACAATAGAGCAGATTAATGAAACCAGGAGCCTGTTCTTTGAAAAGATCAAGAAGATTGATGAGCCTTTAGCCAAACTCAAAAAGAAAGAGCAAGAGTGAGAGTGAAAGAGAACGTGGTGGTGAGTGCGCACAAATAAATACATTCAGAAATGAAGGAGGGGAGATAATAACCAAACCACAAAATTACAAATGATTATAACAAAATCTCATGAAAAATTATATGTGAACAAATTGGACAATGTAGAAGAAATGGATAAATCCTAGAAATAGAACCTCCCAAAACTGAATCAGGAAGACACAGAAAATTTGAACAGGCCAATTAGTAGCATGAAATTGACTAAGTCATTGAAATACTCCTGATAAAAGTCCAGGACCAGGTGGACTCACAGATGAATTCTATTAAACATTTAAAGAAGAGTTAATAACCTATTCTTCTCAAATTATTCCAAAAATAGAAGAGGAAGAAAAGCTTCCAAATTCCTTCTATGAGGCCACCATTACCCTAATACCAAAACCATACAGACACTACAAAAAAAGAATTACAGGCCAATGTCACTGATGAACATAGACCCAAAAATCCTCAATATGCTAACAAACCAAATCCAATAATACATTAAAAGAAAACTTGCCATCAAAACCAAGCACGCTTTATTTCAGGGATGCAAGAGTGATTCAATATTTCATGTCAATCAATGTGATACAACACGTCAACCAGATAAATGATGAAACATATATGATCATTTCAATCGATGCAGAAAAGATACTCGACAAATACAGCATCCATTCATGATAAAAACTCAACAAAACAGGTTTAGAGGGAATATACCTCCATATAATAAAGGCCATATATGCAAACCCACAACTAACAGCATATTCAATGGTGAAAGACTGGGAGAATTTCCCCTGTCAGGAACAAAACAAGGATGTCTATTCTCACCACTTTTATTCACCAGAGTGCTGAAAGTCCTAGCCATGGCAATCAGACAAGAAAAAGAAATAAAAGCCATCTAAATTGGTAAGGAGAAAGTTAGTCTCTATTTGCAGATAATCCAATACTATACATAGAATACCCTAAAGACTACACCAAAAACTCCTAGCACTGATAAATGAAGTCAGTAAAGTCCCAGAATACCAAATTAACATATAGAAATCTGTTGCACGTCTAAGCACTAATTAAGTAGCAGTAAAGTTAAGAAAACAATCCCATTTTCAACTGCACCAAAAGGAGTAAAATACCTAGGAATAAGCTTAACCAAGGAGATGGAAGAATATACTCTGAAAACTATAAAACATTGATTAAAGAAGTTGAAGATGACACAAACAAAGGGAAAGATATTCCATGCTTGTGGTTTGGGAAGACAAATATTGTTAAAATAGACATACTACCCAAAGCAATCTACACATTTAATGCAATCCCTATCAAAATAT
>NW_019156227.1:0-3802 GCF_002288905.1 Enhydra lutris kenyoni | reverse complement strand
ATAAATCCAAATTAACATTGAATAAAATGGGAATTTATTCACTGAGTGGAGTCCTTTACAGGCACTGAGATGAGGGTGCACTATGACTGAACCATGGGTAAGCAGGAAGTTCTTTTGGAGTTTCAATTTCTTATAAATATCTTTTACATATAACTTATGTACTGTATGAAAAAAGAAAGAATCTCTGCAGTTGAGACAACCTAGGGGAGGAGGATGAACTTACTAATATAGAAAGCAAGATGCACTTTTTAAAACAGCCTAATTGCTTTATGGATTCTGGCTTTCTCTTTGAATCCTTAGTTCACAGTTTCCCAACCAGGGACGCCTCTACAATTTTTGAGATCATCTCAAAATGAAAACTTGGGAACATAATTCAAACACCAGGTTAAAATATATCATTAAGTAATGTTTCTAGGAGAATCATTTATCTAAAATGCTTTAACTCTTCATACATATTAGTTTCCCATGTCTCTCAATTTCATTTTTTAAAAAATTTCTTCTTTTCAACCATCACAACCAGGTTCAAAGAAAAAGGAGGACATCGTGCTGAGGTATCCTGTATACCTTCTGACCCCACACAGGTATGGCCTTCCCATTATCACCTTCCCCATGACCTTTTCACAGTGGAAGATCCTATGTTGCCACATCATGAGACCCAAAGCCCACAGTTTCTCTAGAGTTCATTCTTGCTGTTGTAGGTTCTTTGGGTTTGAACAAATGTGTAAAATATGTATCCACCATTGCAGTATCATAGAGAGTAAGTCATTACATTAAACATGCTCTGAGCTACACTGATACCTCTTGTTCCCCTCAACCCTTGGCAACAACAATCTTTTACTGCCTCCAGAGTTTTGTCTTTTCCAGAAAGCCATAGAGTCTGAATCATACCTTATAGCCTTTTCGGATGGGTTGTTTTTACTTAGCAAAATGCACACAATTTTCCCCTATCTGTTCATGGCTTCATACCTCGTTTCTTTTTTGCACCAAATCATTTTCCATCATTTGGATGTACCACAATTTACTTATTCATTCACATATTGAAAGACAGGTTGCTTACTTCCAAGTTTTGTAATTATGAATAAAACCTCTATAAAACACCTGTGTACAAGTCTGTGTGTACACATAACTTTTTAAACCCTTTGGATAAATACAACGGAAGGCCATTGCTGGACAATGAGGTAAGAGTATGTTTAGTTCTGTAAAAAAAAAAAAACAAAAAACTGCCAAACTGCTTTCTTGAAATGTTCAGGTACACACATTCAATTTGGAGTATTTCCTAACAATATCAAATGTCAAAGCCCCAGCTAGTCCAAAGAAGGCACAGGCACCACAGGTGGCCCTGCCAACTGCTCAGCTCACACACAACCTGCTGTGACCCAGAACCTGAGCCTGCATGCGTTCCTGACTGAGTCCTGCTGCCACACCTATCTCTTTGCTCAGGCACTTATTACCCCACTTATGGGACTCACTTATAAAGGACAGGTACAAATATAAAATTAATATTAATTTCAAGACAGTGAGGGCACAGCATTAAACCAAGGGCAGGGTTCCTTGGGAGAGTGGGGAGCTGTGTAATTGCACAGGTTCCATGCTCAGGAAGCTGGCTTTTCTCCCAGCTTCAGGGAGTCTGCCCATCTATCTCTATCTGAAATTTCAGGGGCACAGGCCTTCCTATCAATGCCCTTTTCTCAACATAAAAACCAGTGCAGACTGGAACTCAGTATGTGGTGGAATCTTACACATGCAATTTTCAACGCTGGGTTTAGGGTCAGTGGTCTTTGTCTATGGCTACAATGAGAAGGGTTCTTTTAGGGTTGTCCTGGAGGATTTCTGCTCCCTTTTCCAAACTGGGAATGATGTTACAAGATCACAAAAATAGGTTCATTCAAAATGCAAGGGAGAGTGATGATTTTCATGGAACAGAATGAAAATTTCCATGAGCTCATCCACACAAGGTGCTATTCAGAAACGACTGAAATGGTTACTTCTGTCAGTGATAGATGTCAACACATCATACAAATTGATCAATAGAAATCATTGAGATTTTGTGATTCTGTAGGGTCTTCTATATCGGTACTTATCAGAGGATATCTTATCAGAGGATATCTTATCAGAGGATAAGAATTAGTGTCACCTCAGATTCACCAACTTTGGAATAATATGAGCTCCACCAAGTCACTTATGCTCTAAAATCCTCCCTTTGTTAATGCATAAAATGAAAGTACTTATTTACAGGGTCTTATCTTACTGATAAAGAAAATAAATGTAATAAGATAAATAGAGTGAGTGACCCTCGAAGAAATTATTTTATTACATTTCTATTTCCAGTTGTAAAAAAAAAAAAAAGCTGAATACAGATTTGAAAAAACATTCTACATGGTCTCTTTACATTTCATTGAAAAATAACGGACAAAACTTAAAAATTATGTTATGTCTTTTGTTTGTTCATGACCATCTATTCTTTGAGGGTTTTCCATTTAAGTAATTTATATATAATTTATAGGCTAGCTGCCAGGACCTCTGTCTTCCCAGGGTAATGGATATGGGCATCTCTGTCACTTGCTCCAAAGGTTCCATGGTAGAGCTTTTTACCAGCAAAGAGCTTTTTGGAAGAAAAAGAGCAAGAAAAGCAAGTGAAATGAGAGCACTGCTAGGTCTAATTTTAGGAGCGAAAAGACACTATTACATAAATCTGAAAATGTGCAAAGGCTGCATGGGAGCAAAGGCCCACTGCATGGGAGCAAAGTGGGTGGAGGGGCTGTAGGCCCAGCTGCAGTTTGGGTGCAGGCTGCAGATCACCAGGGAGCACTGTGCCTCCACCGCACAGAGGTAGGTGGCTGAGTCTTCCAGTCGGGAGGCCCGGATGTGGAGGATGCTGAACTATTCCTTAGTATTCACTGTGCAGTTTAACCTCCCACTGTGCTGCATACCTGAAACTATGTAAAACAGCACGGTGAGGCCGCTACCCGCGGGGTGCTGTCGAAACCACTGCACACTGTATGGACTGTTAGAAAATTGCACTTGAGAGTAGAGCTGGCTCCTTCCTGGAGGCTCAGGGCTGAAGGGGTCTGCTCCACTGTCATCCCTCTCACCCCTCTGTGGAAAGAAGAAAACAAACACAAATGATATCACTGAAGAGTCACAGATGCAGTTTGAAAATGTATAAAATATCCTAACACACGCCCCTGAGGATATAGGACTCTAGGAGCTCAGTGTCAGCTCCTCCCATCACTGTGGGTTGTGGACCACTCCCCAGGCTCCATCTGGAATATCCCCACTCACAGCAAACCTGGAGCCACAGGATTCCCAGCAGAACTCCCCAGGGTGTCCTCATGATTCCTTGTCTAGTTAATGAGGTGCCTTCACCCCTACTGTGTAGAGTGTAGTCTTGGGTCCAGAGGAATTGTGTTCTTACAGTCAATCCTTCCCACCAGAATCACTGAGCACCAATCACACCTCAGCCCTGTCATTCTCAGAACTTGAGACTCCGCCCACAGTTGCCCTATAACACTGCACAGGAATCTCTCCCAAACTGTGCTTGTGGGCAGTGCAGGCAGGTAGGAGCAATATTTCCAATAGAGGAGGATGTAAGGTTTTTTATTTTTTTCTTAAAACACTTTATGTAAGAAAAGTGCAGGTTAGTGTGTGAAGAAAGGTGAATAATTCTTCTAGAAGAGTCAGAGCCTATGGGGATTACCCAGAACCTTGAAGAAACATAGGGAAGAATGACTCCATTCCCCAAATTGCATAGTTTCACAGACAATGTGAGCATTCAGTTATGTAAAAATGCTGATAAAGGAAA
>NW_019156226.1:0-3802 GCF_002288905.1 Enhydra lutris kenyoni | reverse complement strand
AATTTGTATCCATGATGGCCAACGAATGCTCGGGTGGCCTCAAGAAGCCTTGGAGGCTTATCCACGCTGGAGCTTGTGAGCTGCTCCAAACCACAAGGTGTCCTTCTGCGGGACAGGGGAAGTCAGCTTAGAGGTCTCCCACATGGAGAGATTCGACAGCAGAGCTCTCCGATGGGATGCCTGGAAACCCCACCTTGCGTTACCGCAGCAGCCAAGGAACAGGGCACCTTTGATCCGCTGCCTCTGGTTTGAAGTTCCAAGTGATCTGAGTTGACAGAGGTTCTCAGTCTGACGGGTCCCAATGCTGCTTGGTGTCCAGGGAGACCTTAGAATGTGGCTGTGGCTCTGGGGCCATGCAGGAATCTCCTAGGCTAAGGGTTGGTCCCCGTTCTCAAGAAAAGGTTTCCTTCTCGAGACAAGAGGGATTCTATTGTATGGCTAGGGGCCACACGTTGGGCCATAAGTTGGTTTTCCAGAACAGGCCTGAGGGACAGAGGCCTGAAAACCTAAGCTAGGTATTGGATGAGGTTCTAGGGGCATGTCAGGTTCAATCTTCAGACTCAGGTCCATTGACGTGCGTTTCTTCCTGCAGGTAGGGGCTGCAGGTGTGTCAGTCAGACTGCGCATTTTTTCCAGAGCAGCCTATGAAATTGGTGTGGGTTCAGGTGCCTTGAAGGTTTCTCCCATTCTGGAAGGTTTGGGCAACTGAGATGTGCAGAGTTCCCTCGGGAGAGCAGGCCCAGTGATGCTGTTTGGTTCTGGAGGTCCCACCTGGAGGGCATGTGTTCACGGCTTTGTGAACCAAGTCTTCAGACAGCAAATCGGGGAAGAATTAGGAGCGAAGTTATGGCAGGACCGAGCTGCAGACCCGGAAAGCATCCCCTCAGTATTTGCAATTCGGATGCCTGGGAGCAGTAGCAGAGGCTTTGCTGTCTGGACTCTATATCTAGGATTGCCTCGGAATGACAGGGTTGCTAAATGGCTCCATGGGAGGTTCATCCTATCTGGGGGTTTTCCCCGGTTCCCAAGAGTTTGCTGTCTTTCTGGGGGAATGGAAGTGTTGTTTTCCACGTCAGGGGTCCCGCCCAAACAAGGATTCCAGAGTGGGATTGTGGGTCACATGGCCAGGACAACCCCACCAAGGGTTAGGATTTGGGCCAAGAGGCACGAGAGGCCTGCTCTCTGGCTTCCTGGTCCAGCCCCCAACAGGGTGTGCTTTAAAGGGGTCTCAGGCTGAGGGTCCAAGGCCTGTACTGCCCAGCTGTCCCTCCTTAGTGGGCGTGGTCTCATGGGCCATGTAGTTGGCTCCCACTCTAGAGTAGTACAACCATCTCTACATTCACATTCCTGCAATGAGGAAGGAGGAGTACTCTGCTGTGATTCTGGTTCCCCCATAGGCAGGGATTTGCACTATCTTCTGGGGTCAGATACCTGCATACCCAGGTTCGCAGGAGATGACGGGCTCTGACGAAGACAGAGCCCACCTGCAGGATATGGGTCGCGCTAAGTGGCTGGCAGACAGGAGGCCGGGTCTCGGGCTGTGTCAGACAGAGCATCAGTTCATAGGGCGGCGTATGATATCAGGGTGCCATTGAGGGCCATGATTATGTTCCCTCATCTGGGGATTCTGGTAGACCCGCAGGTCATTTCTTCCTTCCGGTGGGCAGGCAGAAGGCAGCTTTGTTTTTCCAGAATTCCCAATATGGATGGCCTGCTGGCAAGGTGTGTGAGGATGGAAGTCTGAAGACAAAGCTATGCTTATGTTCAGTGCCGAAGCCATAACAGTTCCAATGTGCAGCATCTGTTTCGAGATCTCAAGCACCTGAGGACGTTCATGTGTGAGATGTCTGCTCACGCTGGAATTTGAATCCATGATGGCCAGCGAATGCTCGAGCGGCCTCAAGAAGCCTTGGCGGCTTTCCCAAGCTGGAGCTTGTGAGCTGCTCCAAAAAGCAAGGTCTCCTTCAGCGGGTCAGGTGAAGTCCAGTTAGAGGGCTCCAGTGTCCCCATAAGGAAAGATTCTATAGCAGAGCTCTCAGAACGGATGCCTGGAAACTCCACCTCCGTTTACAGTGAAGCCTAGGAACAGGGCACCTTTGATCCAGTGGCTCTGCTTCGCAGTTCCTAGGGATCTGAGTTGACGGAGGTTCTCAGTCTGACGGGTCACAATGCTGCTTGGTGTCCAGGGAGACCTCAGAATGTGGCGGTAGCTCTGGGGCCATGCAGGAACCTCCTAGCCTGTGGGTGGGACCCCGTTCCCAAGAGCAAAGTTTCCTTCTCGGGACCAGAGGGGTTCTACTGTATGGCTGGGGACCACACGTTGGGCCATATGTTGGTTTTCCAGAATAGGACGGAGGGACAGAGGCCTGAAAACCTAAGCTAAGTTTTGGATGAGGTCCTAGGGGCATGTCAGGTTGAATCTTGGGATTCAGGCCCATTGACATGCGTGTCTTCCTTGAGGTAGGTGCTGACGGTGTCTCATACTGCGCCTTTTTTCCAGAGCGGCCTATGAAATTGGGGTGGGTTCAGGTGCCTTGCAGGTGCCTCCCATTCTGGATTGTTTGGGCAACTGAGACGGGCAGAGTTTCCTTGGGAGAGCAGGCCCAGTGATGCGGTGTGGTTCTGGGGGTCCCATCCTGGAGGGCATGTGGTCAAGGCTTTGGGAACGAATCTTCAGACAGCAACTCGGGGAAGAATTAGAGGCGAGGTTATGGCAGGCCCGATCTGGAGACCCTGAAAGCAGCTCCTCAGGATTTGAAATTCGGGTGCCTGGGAGGCAGTAGCAGAGGCTTTTCTCTCTGGACTGTATACCTAGGATGGTCTCGGAATGGACAGTTGAGAACATGGGTCCATGGGATATTCTCCCTTTCTGGGGATTCTGCCAGGCTCCCAAAGTTTGGTCTTTTTCTGGGGGAAGGGAAGAGTGCTCTTTTCCATCTCAGGGGTTGTGCCCAAACAGGGATTCCTGAGACAGTTTGTGGGTCACGTGGCCTGGACATCCCCACCAAGGGATAGGATTTGGGTCTAGGGGCACAATAGGTTCTCTCTGTGGGATCCTGGTCCAGCCCCGACAGGCTGTGCTTGAAAGGGGTCTCAGGCTAAGAGTCACAATGCCTCTTTGTGCCCAGATGCCCCTCCTGAGTGGGCGTGGTCTCATGGGCCATGCAGGTGTCTCCCACTCTGAAAGTAGAACTACCATATCAACATCCACTTTCCGTCCATGGGGAAGGAGGAGTACTCTGTTGTGCTTTAGGTACACACAAGGGCAGGGTTTTGCACTACCTTCTGGGCTCAGATACCTGCATACCCAGGTTGGATGGAAATAACGGGCTCGGGCCAAGGCAGTTCCCACCAGCAGGATATGGGTCCCGCTATTTGGCTGGCCGACAGTAGATTGGGTATCGGGCTGTGTTACACAGAGCATTAGTTCAAAGGGCGACCTATGATATCAGGGTGCCCTTGAGGGCCGTGTGGTTGTACGCTCATTGGGGGATTTGGGCAGGACTGTAGGACATTTCTTCTTTCTGTTGTCCAGGTAGAAGGCAGCTTTGTGACTCCAGAATTCCCAAGGTTGAGGGCCTGCTGGCAATGCTTTTGAGGATCAAATTCTGAAAACACAAGCAATGGTTATGTTCAGTGCCGAGGGCATGACAGTTCCAATGTGCAGCAGCTTTTTCAAGATCTACAGCACCTGAGGATGGGCGAGGGTGAGATGTCTGCTCACACTGGAATTTGTATCCATGATGGCCAACGCATGCTCGGGTGGCCTCAAGAAGCCTTGGAGGCTTATCCAAGCTGGAGC
>NW_019156225.1:0-3802 GCF_002288905.1 Enhydra lutris kenyoni | reverse complement strand
TCTCCATCCACTTTGAATGTCAGCCTGGCTGGATAAAATATTCTTGGTTGAATGTTCTTCTCATATATTTCCCTGAATATGTCTCCCCAGCCTTTCTGGCTTGCCGGGTTCCTGTGGACAGGTGAGACGTTATTCTGATGGTCCTCCCTCTGTATGAAGGGGTCTCTTCCCCCTAGCTACCCTCAAGACATATTCTGATTTTATAAATCAGGAATTTCACATTTATGAGTTTGGAGGTCTTTCTAGCCTCATTGTTCTTGGGTGGTGTCCTTTCTGCCTCTAGGACATAAACACTTGCTCCATTCTCCAGATTAGGTAATTTTTCATCCAGGATTTATTCAACTATATCTTCTACTATTCTCTCTTTCTACTCCCCCATTCTTCCCAAAAATTTTGACACCAGAACATTTCATAGTGTCATTTATTAGCCTAAGTCTGTTGTCATGGCTTCTAAGCTATTTGTTCCAGGCCTCCTACTTATTCTTCTTTTCTATCTATTATTTTCTAGATCAGTAAGTTGATCTTCTGCCTTTTTTACACTAGCTGTTAGAGTATTTATATTAGATTGGATCTCATTGATAGCATTTTTAACTTCTGCAAGATTTGCTCTCACTTCAGCCCTTAGATATTCTATGTTGTCAATGGTTTTCAAAAACCTAGGTAGTGCTTGGATAATTGTTACCCTGATTTCCATTTCCAACACCTTGTTTATGTTGATATCCCATAGTTCTGTACCAGAGGTTACAGTCTCTGAATTTCTTCTCTGTTAGGTGTTCCTCCTCCTAGTAACTTTGCTGAGAGTTGGGTGAGGGGATGTACAGCTGAATATATCAACCACAATCCAGGGAAAGTGCAATATGTAACATTGCAGAGCTATTGAAAGTTACCAGCAAAAAGAAAGAAAAAAAAGAAAGAAAAAAAAAAAAGAAAAAAAGGAGATAGAGAGGGAGAGAGAAAAAAGAGATGGCCCAGCCAAAATGAACCCCCGAAGTAAGATTTATAATGTATATATGAACAGCAATGGACAAACAAAAAGACTGACAAAAGTAATTTGAAGAAAAAAAAAAAAAAAGAGAGAGAGAGAGAGAGATGCAGAAACACTGACAGAAGAAAAAGAAAAAGTTGGAAGGTGATTATAAATCCTCAGTGTGGGTGAGGAATGTTATTTTGGTTCTTCCTGGGAGTATCTAGATATCTTTGTTAAAGGACTCAACTTTCCAGAGATAAAGGGAGATTAAAACTGGTTTATATATAGGGATAGGATTGAATAGGGAAAAAGGAATACCTTGATGCTTGTATCAATTTCTATATTTATAAAAGAGAATAAAAGAAAAGAAAAAGAAAAACACATGTATATATATGAAAAAAGTTCAAGTTAAAAGGTTATCATGAATTATGTTGTATTAATCCTCTAATTGTAACGGTAAGTATGTTCAAATTTCTTTAAAAAACAAGAATCCTGAGAATTAATTTAAAAAATGTTATATCTATGAAATTTACAGGTTTTAGAGAAATACCTTTAGCTAATATGTTGTTTTTTTCCCCTGATGTTGGAGTTTTACAGTTTTTAGAGACGCTGTGAATTATTTTCTCATACTTTTGGCTTGCCTTATGGAGGAGGAGCCTGCCACATTGTTTTTAAGTCAGTCTTGCTTGGGCTAAGTCTCTCTGACGCCTCTCAAGGGGCTGGGCTCTGTGGAAATTGGTTTTTCAGGGATTTGTTCTCTGGAGGTTTTATTCCTTTGGTGGCTTTTTGGAGTTTTAGTGGAAAGCAAACTGCACCCAGACCTCTGCCTTAGAGAGAAGCCTCAGCCTGCTCCCCGCTGTGGTGCAGATCACGTAGAGCCCCCCACTGCAAACTTCACTGAACAGCACAACTTCCCACAATCAGTGCGCTCCCCCAGCCACTGCCTCAGTTGTCACCAGAGGTGCCTGCTTGTCTCTTCACCGTCCTTACCACTAAAAGTGTGTGTGATATTGGTCCAGGGAGCCCCCTTTCGGAGGCTGCCTTTGCCAGGACTACTGTCCAGGCCCAAGGCAGGGTACGTTCAGACCCCAAGGTCATGTAGTTTGTGGAAGGCTGCCTTTGAGTGATCCTGAGTAGAGATCATGCAGCATTCTCTGAGGCATGGCCTGGAATCATTCAGACACTTTGGCCAGTGACAGAAAACCACAGCTGTAGAGAGCACCAGCTGGTGCCCACACCAGACTCTCTCACACATGGGCAATAGTGCACAGACCCCATGGTCCATGCAGGGCATGAATAGTGTGGAAGTCTGTGGACCTAGAGAGCACAAGCAGGATCCCACACTGGACTCTCACGTGCGGGCAGGAGTCCACCCAGCCAAGTGGTGGTGCAAGTAGCAGAAAGCTGGGGGCTCAGGGACCATGGACTGGAGGCACTGCCACACTCTCTCTGGCATGGATCATCATCGGTAGTGGCCATCCTGGGTCAGTAGGATTAAGCCGTGTTCCTGAATACCTGATTCCATCAGTTGCCCCTTAAGATTTTTTACTCTTTTTGAGTTCTTTTAACCAGACTCCAAGTTAATTCTGGTTCCCTACCACAGGGCACTTTTGTATTGGGGTATTATTTTCCAATGGGGTTGCTTCTGGAGGCTCCCTCCCCCTTCTGTTTATGCTCTGATATCTGTCTGAGCGTTCCCACTCTGCTTTACCTCTCAACTGATACCTCTGGTCTCATAGAGATCTAGAAGTGTATAATCTTACCTCTCAGGCTGATTTCGTAGATGTTCAGAGTGTTCTGGTAGATATTTAGCTCAAATTAGGGGACTGGTTGAAACAGGGTCTCCTACTTCTCCGCCATCTTCCCCACCTTCTCAAGGACACTACTTAATCCTCAGTTCATTATCACATTGAGAAAGTTATGGGAGTTTAAGATTCATTCTATCCTGAAAATAATGAAAGTCCAGGAATCTAGTTAAGAGAAATGAACAGGAAGTAAGCATCATGTTTGACCACCTGGAAATTATCCAAGTTCATAATTTTATTTTCAAGTTCTTTTCTATGATGAATCAGAAGTGTTCCCATAAGAAACCAAAGTTTCTACTATGACAACTAGATTGTTTACTGCATTGCCTAGAGGCAAAAATATACATAAATATCATTACTTTGAAAAATAAATTTTGCTTTATATAACATGCTTTTTGGTTAAAAACAAGATATATTTTTGGGAAAATATACAGAGTCTTGCTATTATAATAAAAAAGTACTATTTGCACTACAAGCAATAAGTACAAAGTTAAACAACTATATTTGATCCAATTCTATTGACAGCATGAGAAAACACTCATCATTGTATTTTAACTGAGGTTTTATAAAAATCAGTAACATTGTAGCACAGGCAGAAATTCTCAAGAATTTTTTTTTTTTCTTTCCTCTCAAGGAAGAAGTCCAATTCTTCTTTTTCTTAAGAAGTTTCCCATGAAATTATTATTCTAACTCTAAAGTATCCCAAGAGAAAATAAGTAAAGCATTTATGTTTCAGTTGGAAACCAAATTGGAAAGGGTTCTACTATTTATCATTACAATCACTAAATTAACAATAAATGTATAAGCTGGTAACATTCCAACATTCAAATAGCATGCCCTTGAAACTCATGATGTTTCCCTGACATTGGGTTTGCAAAAAACTCTGGAACCATAACTGTTAATATTACAGCAGTTGTATATAATTTTTTCAACAGGTGAAGTCAATGAGAAAGTCAGGATGCTTGTAGGGCAGATTAATTTGTGGTGGAAAGAAAATGCTTAGAGTCAAAAATGGTGTCTTTTTAGTCAT
>NW_019156224.1:0-3803 GCF_002288905.1 Enhydra lutris kenyoni | reverse complement strand
ACGTCTGTCCCCACACACCCTCCCGGCTGGGGCCTCTGGGGCCACAATATGGACTGGGCCTGCTCTCTCCTAGGAAACTGTGCCCATTCCATTGGCCACAAATCCTGCAGGATAGGAGAAACCTCAAGGCCCCCGAGGACATCCCACTAGTGTATGCGGCCCGGGACCAACAGGGGCATTCTGACACCAGCTGAGCAACACCCTCCACGCACACACGCAGACACATGTCCGCAGAGACAGAAGATTGAACCGGACAGGCCCCTAGGCCCTAATCTGAACTCTTGCTTTGGTTTCCACATGTCCGTCCTCAGAGGCCTGGGTTCGAAGACCCGCACATGGGGCTCTCCTGACGCACCCAACAGAACACCGCTCGTCTCCACATGGGAAGCTTCCTTGTTGGAGCTGTGTCCAACCCTTCGGCTTGGAGAATCCTGCAGAGTCCCTGAGCCACCGGCACCTTCCAAGGACTCCAAGGTCACCAAAGCACATTAGGACCCATCCGGGGGAGAGTCCATTTCAACGCAGACCTCTGGGGAGCTCGCCCAACAGCCCGCAGTTTGAACCTGCCTTGGCCCTACCAGCCCATGGGAATGTGAGGTGGCTTTTCCAGGCATGCATGCTTCGAGCCCTGCTCTCGAGTCTTTCCTGATGCGGCATCCTGGAGCTATGCCATAGGACTCACCTGGCCCGCCGCAGGAAACCTCGAGACTTGGAGCAGCTCACAACTCGCGGCGTCGGAAAACCTCCCTGGCCTCATGACGCCCCCACCCCCTTCAGGAAGGGTCCATCATGGACACAAACTCCAGCCTGAGGCAACGTCTGGTTCTGGCCCTGACCTCAGATGCAGGTGATCCGGATTATGCCTCCTCGGAGTGGGCCTGCCGTGCCCTCGGCCCTCACCTAACCCTAGCTTGTGTTTTCCGACCTCCTTCCTCACACTCTTGGCACACAAGCCCTCCAGACTGGGAATTCCAAGCCACCACGAAGCCCTCTGCCTGCCTACCAGAAGAAAAACGTTGCCGTATGGGGCTGCCCGGGACCCCCAAATGAGGAACAAGCTGCTCGGCCCTCGTCCGCACCCCAGTTGGATAGGCTGCGCTGGCCACTAATGCTCTGTCTGACTCAGCCTGAGGTCAGACGTGCCGACAGACAAGGAGACAGCTGGCCGCATATGCAGCACATCGGACACGCCATGACCTTAGGCCATCATCTCTTCCCAGCCTCGGTTTGCAGACATCTGAACCTAGACATTCTATCGCATCCCTGCCCAGGTGTGTACCTGAAGCACAATCAGATCTCCTCCTTCCCCATGGCAGGAAAGCTTGCTGTTGGCATGGGGTCACACCCTCATGGTAGCAGAAACCTTCATGACCCATCGGGCCACGCCCAAGCTTGAGTGCCGCCTTGGGCACGAACTCACATTGTGACCTCAGTGTGAACCCCCTGTTCAAATAAGGCCTCTCAAGGCCTGGACCACGTTCCCGCATATGTGGATTGCCAGGCCCCTATGCTCCCAATCCTCAGCAGAGTTCGAGATTTCCTGTCAGGCCCCTACCCAGGGCTTTGCTCTGGAATCCCTCTTTTGGACAGACCCCTGTGCCAGACAACAGGACTCCCCCCTTCCCACAAAATGACCCCACACTCTTGGGAGCGGGGCCAAATCCCCAGAGAGGGAGACTCGTCCATAGCCCATGAGGCCACCCCTCCATTCCACGCCTATCCTGGACACAACATCCAGAGACAAAGGCCTGAGCGACCGCCTCCCACTCGCCCTTCTTTCATAACCTGAGGAGCTCTCCTCGTGGACTGCAGATCCGGCCTGCCATCCCCCTGGGCGCCAGAGCGAGGCTGAGCTTGCGTTTTCAGACCTCTGTCCCCACAGCCCTGGCCCACCCACCCTCCAGTAGAGGGCCTCCGGAGCCACACCGACGGACTGTGCCTGTCCTGTCCATGGAAACGGTGCCCAATCCATCGGCCACAACCCTACAGATTAGGAGAAACCTCCAAGGCCCCCGAGGCCATCGCAGTAGTGTAGACCGCCCTAGACGAAGAGGGGCAGTCTGACTCAAGCTCAGCAACTATCTCCACTTAGACACTCGGACAGAGTCCCCAGACACAGAAGATTAAAACGGACAGGGCCCCAGGCCCCACTCTGAACCGTAGCTTTAGCTTCCAGGTGTCTCTCCTCAGAGGACTGGTTTCGAAGACCCGCATATGGGGCTTTTAGGAGGCACCAAACAGAACCTCTCTGGTCTCCACCTGGGGAGCTTTCTTGTTGCAGCTGTGTCAAATCCATCCCGGAGGAGATTTCTGCCGGGTCTCTGAACCCCCAGCACATTCCAAGGTCTGCATGGACACAAACCCACATTATGACCCATCCTCAGGAGAGTCCATTTCAACGCAGCCCCCCGAGAAGCTCGCCCCAGAGACAGCACATCAAACATATCTTGTCGCTAACAGCCAATGGGAATGCGAGGTATGGTGTCCAGGCATCCATCCTTCGAACCCTGCTCTCCAGTCTTTCCGTATGGCACGTCCTGGAGCCATCCAACAGGACACGACTGTCTCGCCCAAGGAAACCTGGAGGTTTGGAGCAACTCACAAACTCAGCCTGGGAAAACCTCCTTGGCCTCACAAGGCCCCCTTCTCATGATGGAGCCATCACCGACAAAAGCTCCAGCCTCAGCCAACGTCTGATCCTCGCCCTGACTTCAGATGCAGGAGATCTCGATTCACCCTCTGCAGACTGGACCTGCGATGCCCTCGGCCTGAAACTGAAGGCCAGCTTGTGTTTTCAGACTTCCTCCTCACCCTCCTGGCCCACAAGCCCTCCCGATTGGGAATTGTGGGGCAAAACGAAGCACTCTGCCTGCCCACCAGAAGAAAAACAGAGCCAAAGTGCTTGCCCAGAAACCGCAAATGAGGATCAACCTGCTCGGCCCTCGGCAACATCGCCCCCTCCCCCTAATGGCATAGGCTACTCGAAGCACTAATGCTCTATCTTACACAGCCTGAGCCCAGACCTTCCGAAAGACACCCAGACGGCAGGCTGCACACCCGGCACATCAGACACGCCATGGCTTTAGGCCATCAGGGCTTCCTAACCTGAATTTTCAGGCATCACCCCCTAGACCTTATCTCCAGTGCCTGCACAGGGGGGAATCTGATGCCCAAGTCAGAACTCCTCCTTCCCCATGGCAGGAATCCTTGCTGTTGGCATGGCGTCCAACCATCAGGGGAGAAACCTGCATTGGACCATGAGGACACGCCTATGCTTGAGGGCCGCCTTGGGCCCAAAAAGCACGCCTTGTGACCCTCAGCGTGAGCCCCGTATTCAAGAATGCCGCTCAGTAGCTGGACCAAGGGCCCACCTATGGGGCTCGCCATGCCCATAGGCCCCCAGTCCTGACCCGGAGTTGGGTATTCCAGTCGCCAGGACCCACTGCTCTGCTCTAGAATCCCTCTCCTGGGGGGACACCTGAGGCCGAGAACGGGAATTCCTCCCTTCCCACAGAATGACCCCAAACTCTTGGGAGCTGGGCACATCACCAGAGAGGGAGACTCGTCCACGGCCCATGAGGCCACCCGTCCATGAAACGGCCATCCTGGACACAATATCCAGAGACAAAAGCCTGAGCGACCGTCTCCCTCTCGCTCTCCTTTCCTATCACGAGGAGCTCCCCTCACGGGCGGGGGTCTGTAGATCGGTTCTGCCATACCCTGGGTCCCAACCCGGAGCCGAGTTTGTGTTTTCGGACGTCTGTCCCCACACACCCTCCCGGCTGGGGCCTCTGGGGCCACAA
>NW_019156223.1:2795-3803 GCF_002288905.1 Enhydra lutris kenyoni | reverse complement strand
CCAAGAGAAAATTTACTACCTTTAACCAGGTTCCATTATTAAAATCTAAAAACATGGGGCACCTGGGTGGCTCAGTGGGTTAAAGCCTCTGCCTTCGGCTCAGGTCATGATCTCAGGGTCCTGGGATCGAGCCCCGAATCAGGCTCTCTGCTCAGTGGGGAGCCTGCTCCCCGCCCCTGCCTGCCTCTCTGCCTACTTGTGATCTCTCTCTCTGTCAAATAAATAAATAAAATATTTTTTTAAAAAATCTAGAAACATGTGTCATTGGTTTGAGAGCTGTGCATAGGGAGGAAGATTAATGGGCCTTAAGAAGACTGCTGGTGAGGGCAGAAGAAAAGTGAGGAAGACAGAATTGAAAGTTTAGGTAAAAAGGATCTTTTCTATATAGAGATATAAAATTTGGTCAAACGGTTGCCTTCAGTAAAATGGAAAATAAAAAAAATATATTTATAGTAAACTAGTGGATTTGGCCAAAGAGATTTCCAGGCAGAAAGTCAGAAGGGCCAGGTAGTTTCTTTTAGCTATATATAATAAAATCTGAATAGAGAGAGAAGTTAAAGATGGGATTATTTGGTTTTCAAACAAAATTTAGAGAAAATAGGGATGTACTGGTTTTTAAAATCAAGTCTATTTCCATTCTCACGCTCTCCTTACTGCAAAACATTCTCAAAATAAGAAAGAGCTCCAAGCCCAAGATCATACTAAGAGTATGACTATAAAATTTTTAAGATCTCAAATACTTATGTTAGTTTCTCAAACATCATTTCTGACATCATTTTTCACTGACTCTCTTTATTAATCTGTAAAGATTGCACTACTGGGTATTTATCCCAAAGATACAAATGTAGTGATCCGAAGGTGCACATGCACCCAAATGTTTATAACAGAAATATCCAGAATAGCCAAACTATGGAAAGATCCTGGATGTCCATCAACAGATGGATGGATAAAGAAGATTTGGGGTGTGTGTGTGTGTGTGTGTGTGTGTGTGTGTGTGTACATATATAT
>NW_019156223.1:0-2662 GCF_002288905.1 Enhydra lutris kenyoni | reverse complement strand
CACACACACACACACACACACACACACACGGAATACTATGCAGCCATTAAAAATGAAATCTTGCCATTTGCAATGACATGGATGGAATTAGAGGGTATTATGCTAAGCAAAATAAGTCAATCAGAGAAAAAAATTATCATAGGATCTCACTGACTTGAGGAACTTTAGAAACAAGACAGAGGATCATAGGGGAAGGTAGGGAAAAATGAAACAAGATGAAACCAAAGAGGGAGAGAAACCATGAGAGACTCTTAATCTCAGGAAACAAACTGAGGGTTGCTGGAGGGAGGAGGTGGTGGGAGGGATGGTGTGTCTGGGTGATAGACACTGGGAAGGGTATGTGCTATGGTGAGTGCTGTGAATTGTGTAAGACTGATGAATCACAGACCTATACCCCTGAAACAAACAATACATTATATGTTAATTTAAAAAATCTGTAAAGCTACTAAAATCTTAATGGCAGTACCCTTAAAGAAGCCTCATAGAAGGTCTAAAGTAAAGAAAGATGTATCATGAAGGGAATTCTAATTGCAGCTTTTGTTTAATGGACCAAATTTATAAACTGACACACAAGAAACCCACAAAATTTTAAAGAACTTAGACCAGCTTGGAATGAATAAGACAGAAATAGTACTAAAGAAAAAGAAGACATTGGACAACTGAATTTTGACAGACAAGAAGGAAGTGGAAAACATTTACCAAAGAGGCAACATGAGCTACATTATATAAAAAAGGGAAGTATGACTCAGATGGTGGGATGAAGAACCCACAGGTAAAACCAAGTGCAATAAGGCATCACTTCCAGAGCAATAACAACAAACACGTTCTCCATGGCTATGGGCCAGCGATTACTGTGTCCCTCTCATTTTCCCTTTATTGAGTTGGAATAGCTCATATGTTTGTGCTGTGCCTATTTCATTATTGTATGTTGAATGTGTGTAGGGCAGGATACTTTCTGCATGAATTCACAGGTCTCTGTATAAAGATAAATCATACTCAATGCAGCAAATACAGAGTCTCAGGTGCATCTGAAACTGGTGAGATAACGTACCTTGAGACAAAGCATGATAGTATAATGGGATAGAAACTTCTGTTCATTTGTTGTTTTACATGAACGAGGAATATAAATAATGTGGCCAGAAGGTAGACTGTGTTGTTACTTAGGGTTTTTTTTTTTTAATTGTGGGAAAATACACATAAACTTTACCATTAGTGACATTTAAGAACATATACAATGTTTTGCTCCCATCACCACTATCTAGTTCCAGAGCATTTTTATCACTTCAAAAGGAAACCCTGTACTCATGAAGCCGCCATTGCATATTTCACCTTTTCCCCAGGCCCTGGAAACCATCAATTTGCTTTTCATCACCGTGAATTTTCCTATTCTGGGTTTCATACAATGTGTGGCCTTTTGTATCTGGCTTCTTTTACTTTCCATAATGTCTTAAGGTTCATACGAGTAGCAAGATATGCCAGTATTTCATTAATTTTTATGGCTGAATATTATTCAATTCTATGGTTATACTACATATTGTTTATCCATTCTTTAGCTGATGAACCCTTGAGTTATTTCCACCTTTCAGCTATTGTAAGTAGTACCATTAAAAATATTAGTATGGAAGTTTTTGTTCAGATGCTAGTTTTCTTTTCTTTTCTTTTCTTTTTTCAGATGCCTGTTTTCAATTCTTCCAAGTGTATATCCTGGAATAGAATTCCTGGGTCCTACGTAAGTATAGGTTTGAATTTTAGAGGAATTAGTCAGTTATTTTCCACAGCACCTGCACTATTTTACATCCCAAACAAAAGTATATGAGGAATCCCACTTCTCCACATCCTTGTCAATACTTGCTTATTTTGTATCTTAAAAAATCATTATTATAGCTTTCATTGTATATCTCGTGAAATCTCATTTATTTGATTTGCATTTCACTAACGACTAATGTTACTGAGCACCTTTTCAAGGGCATGTTGGCCATTTACATATTCTATTTAAAGAAATGTCTATTCAAACTTTTTGCCAATTTTCTGATCAAGTTGCTTGTGTTTTTGTTGTTGACTTGGAAGAGTTGTTTATATATTCTGGGTACTAGACTTTTTCCAAATATATGGTTTACAAACATCCTGTCCCACTTTACAGTTTCTCTTTTTACTCTCTTGAGGTGTCATTTCATGTACTTTTTAAATTTTGATGAAATCCAACTTCTCTTATTTCTTATTTTTGTCATTACATCTAATTAACTATTGCCAAATTCAAGGTCACAAAAGCTTAGTCTTTTTTTGTTCTTCTAATATTTTCATATTTATCATTTTGGTATTTAGGTCTTTGATTCAATTTCATTCTCTTTGTGTAGGTAATGTGAGGTAAAGGTCCAACTTTATTCTTTTGCATGTGGATATCTGGTTTCTCCATTACCATTTTTTTAAAGATTTTATTTATTTATTTGAGAGAAAAAGAGAGAATGAACAGCGTTGGGAGAAGAAGAGGAAGAAGCAGATTCCCCACTGAGCAGGAAGGCCAGTGCAGGGCTTGATCCCAGCACCCTGAATTCATGATCTGAATTGAAGGTAGACACTTAACCTACTGAGGCACCCTTTTTTTTTTTTTTTTTTTTTACAAAGCAACATTTTACTTTTGTTGTGATAAAAAAAAAAGTCACAT
>NW_019156222.1:0-3804 GCF_002288905.1 Enhydra lutris kenyoni | reverse complement strand
AGAGCAGCACTTAGGAAAAGACAGAGGCAGAGAGGGGGAGGAAACCCGTCCTAAGAAAGAAGGGAGACGGAGACCAGGTGAGGGGAGGACGGGGGTCCTGGTTGCAGGTGAGAGGTCCATTCAGCAATCAGGGCGCTCGGGCCGATGCTGTCTGTGCGCGGTTCCCACCGGGGCAGCCAGTGTTGGCTCCCGGCTCTTCAGCCTCTCAGCCTGGCTGCGTGCTCCTGCCGAGCCTAATGGTGAGGCTCTCTGGCTGCCTCTCCCACAGCTTTTGAAAGTCAGAACCTTTCATTCCTGCTCAAACACAGGGTCGCCTCGGAAGCAAGGTACAGCGGCCCCAAATAACGTGCCCCTTAGCAGCCACCCCACTGGCCTGAATATCCCCTGGGGACAGAAGCCCCAGACTCCAACACAACCTGCACTCCAGGCAGAGCATTTCACTTGTCCTCACGACTTGCAGAGGTCGTCTGATGGGTCCAGAGAAACCCGCCTACGTTATGGCCCGCGTGCTGTTGTGATGTTAGGAACCCTCCACCTCCCCAGATTTTGAAAGGTCACCTGACCCATTCCGGAGGGCTGTCCCAGCGACCACATCCACTTCTCCTGCCAGCCTGGGACTCTGCCTGCAGAGGGAATTCCCATGATGGCTGGCCAGAGGCATGACACTCTAACTGCCCCAGCTGACCTGAGCAGGAGCCCCAGCGGAGGAGGGGAGAAGGGACAGGGCCCTCGGCTCAGAGATGAGCCCACATGGCGCTCCACGAGACACGACATCCCTCTGGGAGCCGCCAAAGAAGGCGCAGCTAGGACAACAAACTCAGGGCCTTCATCGTATCACAAAGGGCTATAAACAAGGAGCCACGGGGCTTTCTCAGACCTGAGAAGGGGCTGTGACCAGCAGGTCAGGCTGACGCGGCTGTCGGGTTGCTACGGGCCCACCTGGCACCGTGGGCCACCGAGCACAGACCTCTCGGCAGAGGCCAAGGTCCGCACATGCCTGGGTTCCCCAGGAGGCATTCCCTGCCTCTCTCCGGCAGCACGTCCTGGGAAGCAGGAGGATGCCTCCAGGGGTGAGATGNCGGCAGCACGTCCTGGGAAGCAGGAGGATGCCTCCAGGGGTGAGATGATCCCTCAGTTCTGAGGGCAAGACTGGAAGCATCTCTCTGTCCGTTGGCTTGGCCCAGCCCTCCACAGATCTCCTCGTTCCCAGCAGGGACCTGGAACCCACAGTCTCCCCTTCCCACGGTTCCCCGGAACCATGCTCCTCAACAGGGCCAAGCTGCCAGGCCCCTGAGACAGGCAGGCCAAGACTCCCAGAGGGCAGGGGCACCCGGAGCATACCGGTCTCCCTCACAAACACCTCCACGGCGCGCTAGATGGGCTCAGGCCGATGCTCTTGGGAGGCCGCCGGCATGACCCCAAAGGGCCGGTATTTCTTCACACCTGCAGGTGGAAAGGGACAGGGATCAGGGGGTCGGGAACCACCTCCCTCCTCTCCTGGAACCGCACTGAGCTTCTGCGGGCAAAGCCCCGGGCATCCCCGGACGGTCTGTGTGGAGCGGCGTCCTCCTCCTTCCCTGACCGGGGACTCTCCTCCACCCAGCACAACGGCAGACCCACCCAGCCCCTCTGCGCTGAGGGTCAAGGGGACAGCAGGCTCTCTTCCAGAGGAAGAACAGAGGCGCCAGAACACAACGGCATGGGTCTTGCCATTCCTCCAGAATCTCTCTGTGAGAACAGATGGGGAAAGACCCCAGCATCGGAGCAAGAAATGCACTGTTTGGACTCTTGAGTATTTTAAATCGTCATTGTCCAGTGGCTTCTACCTTGCGTTTCTCCACGCGCTACTACTGAAAATGTCAAAATAACTGTTCCTCCAAGAATGCAAGTCAGCCATCGGGACTACCCAGAAATGAGACCCTAAGTCCCATCGAGACGGGACGCCCTCAAGTCTTCTTCTTAGCGGGGATGCAGTCTGAAGACTCAACTAGCTTGGGTGATCTAGGAACTAGGAAACTGCCACCTTCCAGGGGCAGAAGGGACCCGAAGCAGGATGCCAGCCACCCAGACAGTGAGAAGGGATGGTAGGAAATCCCACTCGGATCGTTGCTGTTTTCCTGTTAGAAGGATGGCAGGAAAAGATGGACGAGAATTCTCAAGGAAGATTCGTGACGATGGAAGCTTTGCTAAGAGAGCCACTCTGAAACTAGAGTGTGAAGGACAATCAGGAAGGAAACCCTAGGCACATCTCCTGTGTCAAAGGTCCGAGCACCGTGAACTTTTTGACGTCCGGCCCGTGGACCTGCTCAGTGGCAGATCCACCACCACCTGGTACACATCCCTCGACTCTGGACCGAAAGAGAGACAACGCAACGCCTGTTAGCTGCCAGCACTCATCGTCGTCCTTGTAAAACACGTGCCTGCGCTTTTCCCTCACGAACCTGTCCTCCCTGCTCAAAATCGGGAGCACACCTGATTTCTCTCCACTCTGTGTCTCCCAGATGACCGTCCCAGAAGTGTCCCATTTTTTTTTCTTTTCTTTTCCAGCACCCACTTCTTGACTGACACAAAGATGTACCAATGCAAAGGGCCACGGTAGGCTATTTATACGTCGTCAGGTGACGGCAAACGTCAGAGGAAACGTTCAAATGCCAACGTCCACCTCACCTTAAATTCGGATTCCTGAAATCGAGGAGTTTCCAATTCAGTCTTTTTGGAAAATTTCTTTCCAAAGAACCAGCCCCGGCTGTCGGAAATAAAATGTCCGTTTTGGGGGTGCCTGGGTGGCACAGTGGGTTAAAGCCTCTGCCTTCGGCTCAGGTCGTGATCCCAGGGTCTTGGGATCGAGCCCCACATTGGGCTCTCTGCTCCGCAGAGACCCTGCTTCCTCCTCTCTCTCGGCCTGCCTCTGCTTCCTTGTGATTTCTGTCTGTCAAATAAATAAGTAAAATCTTTAAAAAAAAAAAAAAAAAAAGTCTATTCTGACAGAACGTCAGAAATCCATCCAATTTCCTCCATCGTAGTCTCTAAGATACTCTAAATAGCCAGACTTGTCTTCAAACCACCACCACCAAGGAAACCCTCGCCAAGTCGTAAACTCCAATTAATTGTTATCCGACATTTGCCAAAAGGACAGAGATTACTGGATATTAGTCAAAACTTAATGACTTAAGAGGACATATTTTCATAACATCATTAAGAAAGGTTTCCAAAACTGTGCCAGAAAAATGATCTATTTAGATATCAATTGGGTGAAAGGGTACAATTGTGTTACCTGAAGCAGCATGACGATTGCATTGTCGTGTGTAAATATATGCTGTTACTAGTTTGGTTTTGTTCCCCCTCCCACCGTATTACGCTGCAGATCTCATAAAATACCTTCATTTACGTATCATTTTTATCAACTTGTTTGTTTATGTTGTAACGATTTTACTCACTTCTTTGGCAGAGACAGAGAGTTCCCAAGCAGGCAGAGCAGACAGGCCGAGGCAGAGGGAGAAGCAGGCGCTCCTTCCCTGAGCAGGGAGCTCGACACGGGCTGGATCCCAGGGCTTGGGCCTGGACCTGAGGCGAAGGCAACTGCTTAAGCGACTGAGAAACCCAGGTGACCCAGGTAGAAACTATTGTAAAGAAATCACGTTGTCTTTGCCGCCTGTAAGTGCCTACATCCCCCGGGTTGTTGCCAAGGAGGAGTTCTCAGTGGTCACTTTCCAAGAGACCACACGGCAGTGGCCAGGCCCGCAGGCACGTACAATGGATGTGGGCCCCTGCATGCCAAGCTCCCGGGAGTGCACGCACAAGGGG
>NW_019156221.1:2139-3805 GCF_002288905.1 Enhydra lutris kenyoni | reverse complement strand
GTGGGTTTTCAGTCAATGATGTTCCCTGATTTAAGTTCTCCCTCCCCCCTCAAGGGGGTGGGCTCTGAGGAAACCGGTTTTTTCAGGCTTTTGTTCTCTGGAGGTTTTTATGTTTCTCCACTTTTTATTTTTCTCTCACCTTGACCGCTTTTGGTTGTTTTTGTAGGTTTAGAGGAAAGCAAACTGCACCCTGACCTCCCTCTCAGAGAGATGCCTCAGTCTGTTCTTCTGTGGGCATTGCAGAGCCCATATAAATTCCCCCTTGGCTGCTGGCAGAGCAGGTTCTGAGTCCTGGTCCCTGGGGACTCAGGATCTTCTGCTTGTACCCAAAACCATGGCAGCGGCGGCTGTCTGGGCAGCTCCAGACTGCCAGAGAGGTTCCAAGCAGCAATAGCACACTGAGATTTTCCCGCTGGCCCAGGCTGGGAGGGCCTGGTCTTTCTGGTCTAAGAGTGCCCGACTTGCATTCACCTCTCTCAGGGGAGGCTGTAGGTCGCGCACACATCTCAGGCTCTGAGAGCGGGGCACAGGTATGGAAAACACCAGGCTGGGCCTTCGCGCACCTCTCTCGGGAAGAGTTTGGGGTGCGCTTCTCAGGCTCTGAAACAATGGAGCAGGTCTAAGAGCACAGGCTGGGCCTTTGTACACCTCTCGCAGGGGAGGGTGAGGGGCGAGCATGTCTTAGGCTCTGTAGCTGGGATCGGCGTTCTGCCATGTGTCGTGGTTCCCAGCCCCTCACAGGAGCCAGACGCCTCACAATCTGGAGTGCGCTGGTGACTCAGGGACCAAGACCTGGTTTCTCCACTTCACTCTCTCTGGCTCAGCACCAGGGGAGGCTGTCCTGGGTCAGGGGACTTGAGCCCCTGTCCCTAGCCACCCTGATTCCCACAATTTCCCCCCCTCCTGTGATCCTTTGCTCTTTTCGAGTGGTTTCAACCAGTCTCCAAGCTAATGCTGGTCCCCAGATGCAGGGCATGCTCGTATTAGGGGTATTACTTTCCAATCGATCTGCTCTGGTGGCTCCCTCCCCCTTTTCTTTGTCTTCTGATATCAGTCCGACGTTCCCACTCCGATTTACCTGCCCACTGGCGTCTTCTGCCCCTGTAGAGATCCAGACGTGTATAATTCTGATCTCAGGCTGATTTCATGGGTGATTGGAGTTCTTTGGTAGGTAATCAGCTCACTGTAGGGTACAGGTTGAAAAGGTGCCTCCTCCTACTTCCCCGCTATCTTATAAGAGACCCATTTTGAACCTAAAGATACACCCAGACTGAAAGTGAAGGGAGGGAGAAGCATCTTTCATGCCAATAGGCCTCAAAAGAAGGCTGGTGTAGCGATTCTCATAGCAGAAAAAATAGATTTTAAACTAAAGACTGTACTCAGAGATACAGAAGGACATTATATCATTCTTTTTTTTTTTTAAGATAATCTTTTTTTTTTTAAAGATTCTATTTATTTATTTGACAGAGAGATCATAAGCAGGCAGAGAGGCAGGCAGAGAGAGAGAAGGAAGCAGGCTCCCCTAGAGAGCAGAGAGCCCAATGCGGGGCTCGATCCCAGGACTCTGAGATCATGACCCGAGCCGAAGGCAGCGGCTTAACCCACTGAGCCACCCAGGTGCCCCACACTACATCATTCTTAAAGGGACTATCCACCAAGGTGATCT
>NW_019156221.1:0-1791 GCF_002288905.1 Enhydra lutris kenyoni | reverse complement strand
CAGATCACAATGCTTTGAAACTGGAGCTCAATCACAAGGAAAGGTTCAGAAGGAACTCAAAAACCTGGAAGCTAAAGACCATCTTGCTTAAAAATGCTTGGATCAACCAGGAGATCAAAGAAGAACTGAAACAATTCGGGGAAACCAATGTGAATGAAGACACTTCGGTCTGAAACCTATGCGATACAGCAAAGTTGGTCCTAAGGGGGAAATACATAGCCATCCAATCCTCCAAAAAAAAATTGAAAAATCCAGAACACACCAGCTGTCTCTACACCTTAAAGAACTGAAGAACCAACAATGAATTAAACTAACTCCACAAATAATAAGGGAAATAATCAAGATTAGAGCTGAGACAAATGAGGTAGAAACTAGAGATGCAGTAGAACATATCAATGAACCTAGAAGCTGGCTTTTTTAAAAAATATCAATAAGATCAATAAACCACTGGCCACACTAATCCAAAAGAAAAGAAAGAGAGAAAGCCCAAATTAATAAAATTATGAATGAAAAGAGAGAGATCACAACTAACACCAAGGAAGTAGAAACAATAATCAGAAGTTATTATCAACAGTTATATGCCAATACGCTAAGCAACCTAGATGAAATTCGTGCATTCCTTTGAAAACTATAAACTCCCAAAATTGAACCAGGAAGAAATGGACAACCTGAACAGACTGATATCTAGTAACGAGATTGAAGCTGTGATCAAAATCCTCCCCAAAAACAAGAGCCCAGGACCTGATGGATCCCCTGGGGAATTCTACCAAACTTTCAATGAAGAAAGAACACCTATTCCCCTGAAGCTGTTTCAAAAAATTGAAGCAGAAGGAAAATTTCCAGACTCTTTCTATGAAGCCAGCATTACCCTGATCCACAAACCAGGCAAAGACCCCACCACAAAGGATAATTTCAGACCAATATCACTGATGAATATGGATGCTAAGATTCTCCACAAGATCCTAGCAAACAGGATCCAACAGCACATTCAAAAGATTATCCACCATGACCAGGTGGGATTCATCCCTGGGTTACAAGGATGGTTCAACATTCACAAATCAATCAATGTGATAGAACAAATCAATAAGTGAAGAGAGAAGAACCACATGGGCCTCTCTATTGATGCAGAAAAACCATTAGACAAAATCCAGCATCCTTTCCTGATTAAAATGCTTCACAGTATAGGGATAGATGGAACATTCCTGAACTTCATAAATGCTATCTATGAAAGACCCACAGTGGGAAAAAGCTCACAGTCTTCCCCTTGAGATCAGGAACACGACAAGGATGCCCACTCTCACCATACTTGTTCAACATTGTATTAGAAGTCCTAGCAACAGCAATCAGACAACAAAGAGAAATAAAGGGTATCCAAATTGGCAATGAAGAAGTCAAATTCTCTCTCTTTGCAGATGACATGATTCTTTATATGGAAAACCCAAAAGACTCCACCCCTAATCTACTAGAACTCATACAACAATTCAGCAACATGGCAGTATATAAAGTCAATGTACAGAAATCAGTGGCTTTCTTATACACTAACAATGAAAATACAGAAAGGGAAATTAGAGAATTGATTCCACTTACTATAGCAACAAGAACCATAAGATACCTGAGACTAAACCTAACCAAAGAGGTAAAGGATCTGTACTCAACTACAGAACACACATGAAAGAAAATGAAGACACAAAAAGTTGGAAGACCATTCCATGCTCTTGGGTCAAAAAAAATAAACATTAAAATTTCTATACTGCCTAGAGCAAACTATCTCTTTAATGCCATTCCGATCAA
>NW_019156220.1:2797-3806 GCF_002288905.1 Enhydra lutris kenyoni | reverse complement strand
ATCTTGTCATGTAGATGTGTCATTTGTATTAATTATCTATTTTCCTTTTTCCTTCTTACCAGTGTGATTTTATGCAAATTGTCCATGGTAATATTTCAAATGTAATCTCTAGGTAACAGGATAGTCAAATGAGTGTGGCTGGACTTAAGGAATAAATATAACTGATTCAATGCCTGAGACTGCCTGTTTATTCCATTTTGAGGAAAGAATGAGAACTTTTTCACTTTTAAGTGTAGCCCTGTAGATGGGTGAAAATGTGGAGTTGTTGTGCTGTTATATGCAAGTTCCAATGTGAGTAAATGGTTTATGTGGAAGTTGAGGAACTAAAAGTGTGAAATCTGCCCCTTTTCAATTCATTGTCTTTTGATTCAAATCTACCCTGTATGTGCCCTAATTGTTGATACTGGAGGTCATAAATGTTTCATTTTTGTCATGTCGCACATTTGGCACCACCTTTGTAAGTCAGTGCACTGTTGTGTTTGGCCAGCAAACCCTGAGATGGCGAATGAAAAGATTACTCCAGACACCTTCATGGGAGAAATGAGAGGCCTGGGGACCAGACACTCTAGCAGCAAAAGGCCTCCAGCCAAGCTTTGTCTCCAGTTTCATTGGGGTCATATCAATACAGCACGTGCAAGCACAAAGCAAGGAGGAAAGTGTAGCCTTAATGGTCAGGACAGTAATATATGGGACAGCATGTGGTAAGAGCAAGGAGGTAGGAGTTCATGAAGTACATGAGCACCACATGTGCTTGTTTCTCCTTGAAATTTAAACATTTACTTCCTAGATGAGAGCCTTGAGCTGCAGTAAGATGTGGCCTCTTTCAGCCAAGAAATTTCAACGGAGGCATAAATTTCTGGGCATTCCTCCTTTGTTTTTCAATTAGTCTCATCCAGGGAGGCGTATGCAAGTCAGATTTCATCTATGCAGAGACTGAATTCCTACATAGCACCAGAGGGAACACAGCAAGACATAGCAGGAGAAAAAGCTTTTTTCTTTTCGTGTTTTT
>NW_019156220.1:0-2554 GCF_002288905.1 Enhydra lutris kenyoni | reverse complement strand
GAAGACTTAGTTTCCCTTGCCTTTGGGTGAATGAGTATGGCATTGTAACAGGTTGTGTGCTAGCAGCACTGCCTCCCAGGGACTCTTGTCAGTTCTCTAGTGAGAGTTTTCCTACTCAACAGGCTTGGTCTGCAGCGTCTTGGTGAATTTCTTTCCTTCCTGGGGACTCTGGTCCCATTTTGTCCAATAAACAGAATGTCAGTCTTATTCTTTCAAATGTATTCTGTCTTTTGGATGCTCTACCTCAGCTCTAGACATAAAGTCTGCTTCCTATATCTTCTAATTCTGGTTTCCATAGAGATTTCTTTTATCTCTTTCATAATTAAATACATCTTTCTTAATAATTCTTTATATTAGATTTTCCCTGTTAACATGAGTGATGTGGTTTCTGCCTCCTGACTGGACACTGAGTGATACAAACATCTAAACTAAACTCTATCTTGGAGGAGGGCATTGCACTGCTCACAGTACGTGGGAAAGGGAGGTGGAGGAATTTTTAAATTTATCAAAATGTTTACCCCAACAATAAAGTCATAAATATACTCTTTGGGATCTTTGTATATATTTTAAATACTCTATGTGTTAATACATTATCTGACTTCATCTCCTCCTACAGTATACTTTGTGGCTTTATGACCCTGGATTACTTTTAGATGGGTTATGGGTATATTTCCTTTGAAATGGAGAGTAAAGGAAGATATGGATGTGATATGAATTATCCGCATAAAAAAGAGAAATCTTTTGAAACTAGTGGACCAGCTGCCCATGTAATTCCAGAAAGAATGGTTAAAACCATCATTCCTGGGAGAAGTGAGGTCAGCATCTTCGCAGTATGAGTCCTTCCATTTGTCTCCACTTTTCTGTTTACAACTAGTAGGATTCCAAAACCCAACAAAGGTTTCTCTGCACAGCACACCAGATGCCAAAGAGATCCATCCATGTTTACATCTGAAGCAGTGTGGACTGTGCGTCATGGAGACCAGAGCCCAGGCAGCATGGTAGGGCCTGTTACCCTGGTTTTTACAGTAGTGGTAACACTCAACTTGTGACTCCTGTGGCCAAGAAGGTGGGGGTGAAAAGGGGTGAATGAAAGGCTACTTGGCCCTGTGGGCTATGGCTGGAGGACCCCCTAGCTATGAAGCCACAGCGCAGGGTCCTCTGAGGTAGGACATTGGTGACCAGGAGGGGCAGTCAGGAGGGAAGGAAAAGGTAAGGGAGGGAGGAAGAGAAGAAGAAACACTTTGTGCACTGTCTGCCCTGAGAGTTCAGCAAGAGAACTCCGAGCTCCGTGGGCCTTCTGAACTTGAAGGTCCTCCTCCTGGAGTTTGGGGCATGCCTTAAACCCAAGGGGCTTAGTACATACTGGTCTCTCCAGAGTTGCCAGCCTCCTCTTTTTTTTTTTTTTTTTTTTTTTTTTGCTTTGAGCATGGTCTATACAGCCAGTAGGGTTACTCTGGAAAGAGAAACCAAAAACTTGTGCTCTTCTGCCACCTGCTGTAATACTAAGGAAGGGCCTCTAACCTCCCACCCATGAACTGGTAGAATCAAAGTTAATAAATTTCTACCTACATACAAAATGTGTTAGCTACTTCAAACTACTTGGCAGAGGAAAATCTCATTAAAGAGCATGAAAAATTTAAAAAAGGAAAAAAAAAGAGCATGAAAAATCATGGTAATATGGTTTTGCTAAAAGAAAATGACAGTTCTCCAGCCACCAAGCCTACATTTACAGAAGATTGTGATCTAAGTAATAGAGAATTCAAAATAACTGTCAGAACAGAATTCAACAGGATACAAGAGGATCAGGCAATTCAATGAACTCAGTAATAAAATGAATGGATAGAAGGAGTACTTTAACCAAGAGACTGAATTTCTAAAAAAGCACCAAACAGAAAATTCTGGAGCTGAACTCAGTAAATGAGATGAAGAATGCATTAGAAAGATTGGAAATAGAGCAGATGATGTGGAAGGGAGAATAAATGATTTGCAATGTGGAATCTAGAAATGATTCAGATGGAAGTGAAGAGAACTAAGGTTTATTTTTTTTTTAAGTGAAGAAACCCTGGGGTTGCCTGGCTGCTTCAGTTAGTGGAGCATCCGACTCTTGATCTTTGGGTTGTGACCTGGAGCCCTACGTTGCATGTAGAGATTACTTAAAAGGAAAACAAGCTTAGAAAATGAAGAAATAATGCAAGAACTACAGTCTCCATTAGGAAAGCCTGTTAAGAATAGTGGGTATACCAAAAGGAGAAGAGAAGGAGAAGAGGGGCAGAGTTGTTATACAGTGGAAAAAAGACAGTCTCTTCAATAAATGGCGCTGGGAAAACTGGATAGCTATATGTAGAAGAATGAAACTCGACCATTCTCTTATACCGTACACAAAGATAAACTCAAAATGGATAAAAGACCTCAACGTGAGACAGGAATCCATCAGAATCCTAGAGGAGAACATAGGCAGTAATCTCTTCGATATCAGCCACAGAAACTTCTTTCAAGATATGTCTCCTAAGGCAAAGGAAACAAAAGCCAAAATAAACTTTTGGGACTTCATCAA
>NW_019156219.1:496-3808 GCF_002288905.1 Enhydra lutris kenyoni | reverse complement strand
AGAGTGGGGTCTCCCAGAGACCAGTTACCTTTTGCCCCTAGACTGGTGGAGTGAGGATAATTCCAGCTGGATTGCCTTTGGGTTTATGCCACCCTCAGACAAACCCATCCCTGTTATATTTGTATACTTTATGACTCCTTATTACTTTTTGTAGCATAGTTGACACATAATAATTTGTTAATTTCAGGTGAACATTATAATGATTGGACAAGTTTTTACCTATGTTACAATGACCAGAAGTGTAGCTAACATCTGTCACCAGACACACCATTACAATTCAATTGATCATATTCCCTATGCTGTTCCTTTCATCCCCGTGACTTACTCAACACACAATGAGAAGACTGTGTCTCCTACACCCCTTCACCTATTTCTTCCATGTCCCCCTCACCTCCCTTCTGAGAATCATCTCTTTCTTATCTATATTGACATTCTGATTCTTATTTTTGTTTGTTTGTTAATTCATTTGTTTTTCTTTTCAGAATCTAGACAGGAGTGAAATCCTATAGTGTTTGTCCTTCCTGTCTTACCTATTTCACATTACTCTATGACCACTGTGACCATCCATGATCCAGGGTACACAAATCCCATCTTTTATAAGGCTGAGTAATTTTCCATTTCCTCTATATTGCTTAACTTATTGGCATATAGTTGTTGATCATAATTTCTGATGATTGTTTCTATTTCCTTGATATTCGTCATGATCTCTCCCCTTTCATTCATAAATTTATTAATTTGGGACCACTCTGTCTTCTTTGGAATAGTTTGGCATGTGGTTTATCAATCTTCTTGATTCTTTCAAAGAACCAGCTTCTAGTTCCGTTGATGTGTTTTACTGTATCTCTAGTTTCTGACTCATTGATCTCTGCTTTATCCTTGATTCTTTCCCTGCCTTTGCGTGGATTTGTCTTGATTTGTTGTTGATTTTCCAGTTCTTTAAAATGTAAAGGGAGTTTGTGTATTCTGGCTTTTTCAATTATTTTTGAAGGAGCATTGGACGGCTACATATTTCCCTCTTAGGACTTAGGACTAAGGACTGCCTTTGCTGTATCCCATAGGTTTTAGACTGATGTGTCTTCATTCTCATTGGTTTCCATGAATTGTTCTTCTTTGATTTTCTGGTTGATCCAGACATTCTTGAATTCCTTCCAAACATTTTGTTTTGGGTGAGCTCCAGTTTCAAAGCATTGTGGTCTTAGAATATGCAGGGAATAATCTCATCTACAGTCCCATCTACAGATTAGTGGGCCATAGATTTCCAAGAACTTTGGTTTTCTAATTTTGAAAGGGAACCATAAAGAAGGGATTTAAGACTTGGCCCTTGATGGTTAGAATCCATCCTTACTACTATAGACTGCATACCTGTGCTGAGAGCTATCACCTCCTTTCCAATGTGATTCATGTGGATAGGGGTCCATTCATTTGGTTGCCATGACCTGGGTTCCTCCTCGTACAAGATTGTGCTGGAATGCCTCCTGTCTATGATATCAATGCTCTCCCTCACCCTGAAACCATCTCCCTGTCGGTAGCCCCTGTCTTCAATGCAACTTTTTCCAGAGCCCTCCAGTGAATGGCTAGGTGATCCAGGGCTCCAACTTTGAGGACATTCACAGAGACCTAAGTTCATGCCTGCTTCAGACTTTCTACCAGTCTGTGATTCTGGGCAAGACACTAACACTTCAAGGGTCTTCACCTTCTCCTCTCAATGGTTCCCTGAAATCCCATATTTATTTACACATTCTTGGGTAACTTTGTGCCCTGAAGTGAGGTATGGACTTAGTGATTCCTTCCATTTCACAGAATATGGCAAAATGACCTAAAAGCCCCATCTGAGATTTAGTTATAAAAGCTCATTGCACATCCCCATGCTGCCTGTGACCTGTGTTCTCTCTTAGATCCTCACACTGGAGTACAAGCCCCTATGTTGAAACATGGACCAGACATGTGCACGTGACCTAGCCATGAGGGCCAACAAGAGACAGAGGAACTCGGACCTTTTGAGATGCACTGAATCCTGCCAACACCGCTAAGTGTGCTCAAGTACTCAATGAAGCAAGTCCTGCCTTGGTGTTGTCAACAGCCCCAAAGTACTGAGGGGCTCTGGCAGCTGAACACTGCTGGATTGCTGTACTTAAAGTCTCCTCTGAGACTGTGAGACATTGTTTGTTGGTTAATCCACTGAGGGTGGGGTAATGTGGTCACACAGCACTAGAAGCAGTGTACTGATACCATCCACCTGCCCCAGACTGTGGCCCTCCTCCTTTTCCTCTCTGATCCGCACTTCAGCTTCCTCTGATCAACCTGGCCTCATTTCTGACCCCCACTCTGGGAACATCATACTCTACTTCCAATCCTCTGCACCTTGGTTCCCTATGCCGGGCTAAATATACTCGGATTTGTGAAGGACTGTCTCCTTTTCCTGCCACAGGAATTCTCAATGTCATCACAGCAGGGCCTTGTCAGACCCATCACCTGGTGGAGTTCAGGACGCAGTTGTAGTCCCTTGCTCTTTTCTTATGGAGAAAATGCTCTTTTCATTCACTTTTTCAGTTCACATTTGTCCATCTGCCCCTCTAGACCCTGAGCTCCTAGGGGGAGGAACTGGTTGCCTGATGAGCAATGGAACCACCTGAGTGGTCAGGGCCCAGTGGCTGCATGAACATCTGGGGGATCCAGTCCACCACCAACCAACTCTATTGTCCAAGCCCAATTGACTTTGGTCATGTGTAAGTCCTGTTGTTTTCTTTTGTTTCCTACATCAACTCTGTGTTCCAAGTGGGGCTCAAACTCATGACACCGAGGTCAAGAACCATTTGCCCTACCGACTGAGGAAGCCACGGCCTCTCTTGTCATTTTTTCCTAGGTTCTAGTGTCATAACTATTGAAGTTTTTTTTTTTTAGATTTATACATATTGTAGGTATATTACGCTATGCTGAATTACCAAATAACTGCAAATTATGGTAGCATGTTACCATAGTTTTCTTCAGCTGCATCTTCAGGTTGGATACTAAGCTACTTCATGTGAACTTTTAGGAATCCAGAGTCCCTCCACCATGGGCCTTCTCACACCCTGGTTTGTCATGCACGTCTGATGCTATAAGCACATGGGGAACATCCCTGACTTAAAAGTGTTCAAGCGGTAAAGTGGGGCAGACTCCCTGGCGTGTCAGTATGATCTCAAGATCCCAGGGGTCACAAGACGAACAGTGAGGGCCTGAATGCTTCAGTCCTCAGATATCAGTTGGGGAAATCTGGCTGAAAACCACGAGGCTAGGTGCTGGCTTTCTGCTCTATATAACCCTAAGCTTGGA
>NW_019156219.1:0-396 GCF_002288905.1 Enhydra lutris kenyoni | reverse complement strand
CCCTGACTTAAAGGTGTTCAAGTGGTAAAGTGGGGCAGAATCCCTGGCGTGTCAGTATGATCTCAAGATCCCAGGGGTCACAAGAAGAACAGTGAGGGCCTGAATGCTTCAGTCCTCAGATATCAGTTGGGGAAATCTGGCTGAAAACCACGAGGCTAGGTGCTGGCTTTCTGCTCTATATAACCCTAAGCTTGGAGTCCTAGCACAGCTGGGTGATAGTATTCATGGGAGGAGTCCAGCAAAACAGAAGCATGGGAAGACCTCCAATACCCTGGAGGTACAGCGTGACGCTGTGCTGCAGAAATCTACAGAATTTGGATTTGGAACTCAGTTGCACACCTGAGAAAACAATGCTCTGTCACTGGCAGTGTGAACACAGAGCTCTGACAGAAACCA
>NW_019156218.1:3261-3810 GCF_002288905.1 Enhydra lutris kenyoni | reverse complement strand
CTAAATAAAATCTTTTTAAAAAATTAAAAAATAAAAAAGAAAGAAAAGTCTGCCCAAATTGGAGTCCTTCCTGATCTTTAAATCAATCGTAGTTGGGGACTGAGTGGAAGTCTCAGCAACAGTGAGGTCAATTACAAGAGAGGTCATGGTGACACAGCTCGGGCAGGTGGTAACAGTTGACATGGCCTCTGGATTGGACTATAATGAGGAAACCATAATCATTTCCCCATTTGTGACCTCTATGACAGTTCCCGGGGAAGGTGTCCCTGTTTGGAGTAAAAAACACACAAGTGGGTTGTAGGAAGTGGCAGCTGTAGGAAGCAATGGCTTATGAATCTGAGAGCAGAAGAAGACTATTTCTACTGCTACAGCAGATATTCTGTACATAAGAAATTCATGGGAACTTGGGCACCTGGATGGCTCAGTGGGTTAAGGCCTCTGCTTTCAGCTCAGATCATGATCCCAGCATTCTGGGATCGAGTCCCACATCGGGTTCTCTGCTTCAGCAGGGAGCCTGCTTCCTCCTCCTCTCTCTGCCTGCCTCTCTGC
>NW_019156218.1:0-3161 GCF_002288905.1 Enhydra lutris kenyoni | reverse complement strand
TCTGCCTGCCTCTCTGCCTACCTGTGATCTCTGTCAAATAAATAAATAAAATCTTTAAAAAGAGAGAGAGAAAGAAAGAAATTCATGGGAACTAAATTACTCCTCAAGATAACCAGATCAGTAACACACCAGAAAAGCAAAAAACACATCAGACTTCATGGTGAGGCCAAACCTGCCAGGACATAGTTTACTAGATACAATGTATTACTAAGGGACACTGTGATACAATTATATTAGGGGACCACTATGCTGTGGGTGTGGGGGGTGACCTAGGATACGGTAGAAACATGATGTTTTGAATTCCCAATCTTCCACATCACTCCACCAAAAAAAAAATTAAAACAAATAAATTCATTGAAATTGCAGGATACAGAATCAAGATACAAAAACTATTAGCTTGGACAAACTCACAATAAACCATCACAAGGAGAAATTAAGAAAACAGGGAAAAAACTTTACTACAGGCATGAATAACCTGTACCCTGAAAACTACAGGACACTGATAAAGAAATTGAAAAGGGGGTTTCTGGGGGGCTCAGTCAGTTAAGCATCTGACTCTTGGTAACTCGTGGTAATGGTCTCAGGGTCGTGAGATTGAACCTCTTGTCAAACGCCATGCTGCGCATGGAGCCTGCTTACCATTCTCTCTCTCTCTTCCTCTACCCCCTCCCACTCCCTCTCAAAAAAGAAATTGAAAAACACAAATAAATGGAAAGATGTTATGGGCTCATGGATTATAAAAATGAATATTATAGAATTGTCCTTTTTACCCAAAATGACGTACATATTCAGTGAGATCCTGATCAACATTCCCATGCCACTTTGCACAGACCTAGAACAACAATCCTAAAACATGTACAAAACCACAGAGGAGCCCAAATAGCCAAAGCACTCTGTACAAAGAAAAACAAATTGGGAGGCACCACAGTCCCTGATCTCAAACTACATCACAATGCTACAGTAACCAAAACAGTATGTTATGGGCTAAGACACAGAAAGACCAATGGAGCAGAATGGAGAGTCCAGAAACAAGCCTGGGTAATTAATCTATCAATTAATTATTGATAATTAATACTTAAAAGTAATGTTAATAATTAATTAATTAAGCCTGGTCAATTAATTTATAACAGAGAAGCCAACAATACGCAATGGTAAAAGGACGGTCTCTTCAATGAGTGGTGCTGGGAAAACTGGACGGCATCAAGCAGAACATCAACCAGACCCCTACCTTACACCACACAAAAACTAACGAAAAACCCACAGAGGAGAGGAAGGAGGAACACAAATACTGAGTGCCAGGGAGCCCCAGTGCCCTGGTGGGATTCATTCTCAGTAGGGACACTGGTGGAGCCTGCAGTGGTTCTGGTTTCCACCCGAGCTCTTTTGATGAAGCACCAGCAAAGACAACGTTGGACTCCAGTGTCTCCTGGCGATGTTTCCAACTCTGAAACGACGGCTTTGCAAGGGAACAAGAGGATGTGCTTCAGAACCTTCCTCAATGAGGAAGTTAAGAGGGAAACTGAAAGGGTTGAACCCCAGGGAGCTTTTCCTGCAAGGGTCCCTGTGGGGAGAGGCAAGGACAGGACAGCAGGAAAGTGATGGACAGCAGCCCAGCAGTGTCTCCCTTGAACACAGGAAAGGCTCTATTCTGCGAGCACCACATCAGGGGGCTCCTTCCCTCAGTCCTGATGGAGGATGCCGTCTGGGAGAGGGGCATTCCCAAGTATCCACAGGCATCTTGTGGTTTAGGGTCAGAATCCTGAAGGGGGACCCCTTGTCCAGCATGTGTCTCCAGACACGTGGTCATCAGACATGTCAGAGGTCACCGACAAAGGAGCCCTCCATGAAGACTTCTGAGAGATGGGCCAGAGCAGGATAATGGCTTGGAAGGGAAGGTGCGTGCCTTACCCAAGAACACCATCTCTAGGCCCCTCCAAGTGTCAGAGTCTTAGGGAGGGTTCCAGATGCTGAACCCGGCCCCTTCCCCTGCTCACCCTGATCCCCTACCCCAGCAACTGTCTCCTCGGCCTTCACACTGAGACCAAGACAAGTTCCTTAATGCAACAGGCATTCGAGGACCTCTGGTCGGCCACTGGTGGGTCTCCAGGTGCATGGCGCCAATCAGGCATCAAGGGGTTACCACAACAGCAGAGGGGGGTGGGGTATACTGAGCTGGACTAGTTCTAATACTTGATTTTTAACATCACCTGAGTTAAAAATGGCACAGGCCCTGGGGGTTATTGGGGTAATAGAGACCAAAAGCAAAAAAAAAAAAAAAAAAACCATAAAAACAACCATCTGTGCAGGAGGGGCATTGGTGGGGGACACCGGTCCTAGGCCCACCACTGATCATAGAGCCCTGAGCACTGACCCTGACCTCCGAACATACTTACAGCCAGCCCAGCCCAGCCCCAGAATACCCAGGCCTGGGGTCTTTAACCATGGGGGACATCTTTCCTCAAAAACACAGGTCTGGAGTGCCCCAAAACCCACTGCAGCTCTGAAGTGCCCAGAATGCCCACATACTATCTGCAAGGTAGAGGGGGATAAACCAAAGAAGTGACATCCCTGTGGAGGTCTATCCACCCCCATGAGTCCTTCCCGCTGGACCCCTGGACCTCAGGGCTGGTGACCAGGGTTGGGCTGAAAGGCTCTTTTGGCCTTGTTGATCTTTCCTTTCTCAAATGTGGCTTGACTCTTGGAAATAAATGCTGATTTGGGGAGACTGGCTTTTTCAAGTGTTTTTCTAAAACAAGTGGTTGAAGCTGAAGATGTCTTCATGCTTCCAAAGGTGGGCCCACAGTGAGGGGGAGGGCAGTCAGAACTAGGGACGACCTTGCTGCCCTCCACCTCGCTGGGCTAATGCCCCTCACTCACCTGGAAATGGAGGAGGTGGGACTAGGGGGGAGAGGGGCTTCTGGGGGTCATTTCAGCACCATAGACACCTCTCTACATCAGCACCATAGACCCAGTGGTTCTGCTCGACATCATCCTGGATCCCCTTAGAAATGACATCCGGTTGGGACGCCTGGGTGGCTCAGTTGGTTAGGCAGCTGCCTTCGGCTCGGGTCATGATCCTGGCGTCCTGGGATCGAGTCCCACATCGGGCTCCTTGCTCGGCGGGGAGCCTGCTTCTCCCTCTGCCTCTGCCTGCCATTCTG
>NW_019156217.1:0-3810 GCF_002288905.1 Enhydra lutris kenyoni | reverse complement strand
TGTTCCTTCCTTGATTTCTTCCATCAGCAATTTAAATGTAAAGCAATGTACAGAAAAATCTCTTCTTCCCAAGCCATAACCCGCCAACCCAACATGGGCCTGAAATGATTGCATGTTCCAAGAATGGTCTTCGAAACCTGAGCAGCCCTTGAAAGCTTGAGTGTAGTTCAAGGAGACTCAGGATTGGTTAAGGGCCCCTAGCTGGGACCCAATCGCCATGAAGCTCTAACCTGGGCCCATGGTTTCCCCAAGCTCCAGAGGCCACTGGACACTTAGGGTGGGCCTTGAACATGGGCACATTTTTAAAACCATCACCGACCCAGCCGACCTTCCCCATTTAAAGCAACGGTGCACGTGTGCTCTGTTTCATTGACATTGCCACCTAGCATCCATCTTTGTCCTTCTTTGGGACTGGAGGATGTCATGTGGCATGGGGAAGTCCTTACTGAGTACACAGTCAAGGACCTACATGTCATCCCGGAAAGGATTTCTCAATGAAAATACAGGAATGATGCCAACACATAAAGCAGTTCTACAAAACACAAAGGCTTTAGATGTTGTAACTGATGCACAAGGTGGAGATTGTGCTAATCTAAAGACAGAATGTTGTGGGTACTTTCCCCACTCTCAGAGAGATTGTTCGGTTCCTAAAAGATACCACTGCTCAAATCCACAATTCCAAGGATCCCTCTCTTTAAGGACTGGCTCAACTCTTGGCCTGGGGGAGGGTTCTCACCCACTATCAAAGGACTCTTCGTGGGGATTCTCCTTCTCTTTCTTCTTCTAACCCTGTTGTGTTGTTTCTCACCACCCCCCTGTCTCTACAGGTGGTGCAAGGAACCCTTCACTACAGGAACTTCCAGAGGACAGATGGTCCTTTCCACTCAGGAAGATCCAGTCACAAGTTTTCCCCTGCTCTCAGCGGCCTCTTCATTTCACAACTCTGACACAGAAAGGCCCCCAACTGACCAGGAATGACCCTCAGGTAGGGATGGCTCTATGTCCCTATTCAGCAGGAAGAAGTAAAAGAAGATGAGACCATCCTTCTCCAGGAAGAGGCTTGCTTAACAAGAGTCTAGCTACCTTCTAGAGACCTGTAACTTCGTTTCCTGAAGCCCTTACATAACCTCCATAACACCGAGGGAGGCTGAGGCAGAAGGAAATGTCAATAAAATGGAATTTCTATTCAAACCTGCAGTTCCTTAAAAAGGACTTGTGAGAGGAGGAAAGTAGCATTCTTCCAGGAAGCTCCCAACTACCCTATTAATACCTTCCTAGAAGGAAAAACCACCTTCACTTGAGAAGAGCAAAGCCTCCGATATCCTGTGTGTCCTCTGACATACTGCAATGTTCTTGCAAAACCTCCTTTTTTCCTGACCTCTACCAACGCCATCCTAGAGAGTCAGCCTCCGGTCATGACCCCAGCATAGCAAAACTTTGTACCCATGGGTCGTGTCACTGTACTTTCATAAAAATCGTCTTTTGCCAACAAAGTCGTCTCAAGACTTCTTTCTTGACCATCAGCCTTGAACTCTAATGTCTTTCCTACATCAGACCTGTCTCTTGTAAGTCTCCTGTGCAAACAACCCTGCAACACTGTCCCATTTCTTTCAACTCTTGCATCTCCATCCAACTAACCCACTGCACATTCTGTGTCCTCTGAGGACGGGACACTACTGTCATTCGTGGGTTGAAACCGTCACATGGCACCTTTTTCAGTCCTCGACATATTTGAATTTGCCTATCTTAATCTCCTCCTCATCCCAACCTCATTTTCTTTTTCTCACATGTTTATCTGGTCAATAGGTTCTCTTATAATATCCTATAACATGTTTCTGCTCCTTAGTAGATGATTCCATTAATTTCCTTTGTCATGAAGCTCAATTCTTAACTCTCAGATGTTTGTCTCACAACTTTCAAAATTTTTCATTCCCTTAATGCCTCTATACCAGTTTCTCTTCTCCCTTTTTTCAAAACCTCCCTCCCTTGCTTCCTTCCTTCCTTCCTTCCCTTCATTATCTTTTTGTTCTTTGTATTCCTTCTTCCCTCCCCATCTTTCTTTCTTTTGTTCTGTTATGTTAGTCCCCATACAGTACTTCAGTAATTTTCATGTCGTGTTCTGTGATTCATTCTTTGTGTAGAAGACCCAAGAGCTCAGGGCAATACATTCCCTATTATAAAGGATGAAGTGATATCCACACAGNAGGGCAATACATTCCCTATTATAAAGGATGAAGTGATATCCACACAGATTCATCTCAAAGGTCTGCTTCTCTGCAAGTCATTAGTAAGTTCATGGTAATAAACACTGGCCTTCCACACTACAGCTGGATGTGGGGTAAGCTAAGCATTCACCACAATCTCCTGTCTTACAAGACACTGAGCATATGGTTGTCCCAACAAAAATCTGCATAGTTTCATTTCTCGGGTGAAAAGGGCCTCAAGTCAAGCCATCACCTGAGAGTCTGTAAAAGTCCCTGGCTTCAACATAACTCACTGGTATAGTCTTTGAAACTAAAACATCTAAAGTTTAATCAGAAGTTGACGTGGGTGTGAGGCTACCATGTAGAGAAATCTATCTGAATTCAGGAAAGTAACCCTCACCTGACTACAAGTGGCATGCAGAGACTATTCCTGAAGGAATGGGCTGGTATTCATACCTTGGGTCAGAAAGTGAGGAACATGAGTGAGCAATACTTCCACAGCCCCTCCTGTTCTGGACATTAGCAGAGGGTTCACACTGCACAGGAACCTGGCCAACGCTGAGGCATAGGAGGAGGATTTATCACATACCTCACCTCACTCCATGTGTGTTGTGTCCTGGGAAGACAAACCTTGTATTAACAGACAATGTGGAAGAGTCTTCAGCCATGTGTCACCACCCAAGTGACATCAGAGCTTGTTTGTCTTGGATTGCGACACACACATCTCTCCAGTGTGGAAGACCCTTTTGTTGGGACTTTAACCTCAGGAGACACTAGAGAACTCACTCTTCTGAGGAAAGTAGACTTGATATGCATGGGGGAAACAATTCTAGGAAGTGCTCACTTCTGTACACAGCAAAACCACCGGAAAGGCAACTTAGTGATGTAACTAAGGTGGGAGATGCTTCATTCAGAGAGCTCTGCTCTTATTCATGCCCAGGACCTCACATTGGTTAGAAGCCATGTGGTGGGAATGCTGTACCAGAGCTCGCAGCAACATGCATCCCTTCGAGGCCATGGGCACATTCCCACAGACAGAAACTGGTTGAATGCCATCTTCAAGGAAAAGCATTCAGTCCAGCCACTCCCTTAGCCACCATCTGAGGATCCACACCGGTGGGAACCCTGACAAATGCGGTCAACGTGGAAGAGCTGTTAGATACAGCTCACACATTTGGAGATACCAGACAACTCAGAGCAGAGAAACCTGTGTCTGTCATCATTGGGTCCTGCCTTTACCCAGAGCACGCACCTTTCTCACCACCACAGAAATCACACAGTATAAACCCTGTGTCTTTGATCACTGAGGCAGAGCCTTCTGCCAGAAGTGGTCCTTTTCCTAACACCAGATAACTCACATGGGGAGAACCACTAGTACTGTATCCTGGCGAGAGAAACTTCAACTGGGGCTCAGGCCTGAGCTCCTGCTACCATCTCAGAGTGTGGGTCATCCCTCACACAGGAGCAAAGGTGCAGGGACCTATTGGGACACCCTGTATCACCCCTGCTGCTGAGTGCAGATGAAATCCATGTGGGAATCCCATTCCTCATGGAGGCAACAAGTGAAGGACCTGGGAGGATTCATACAGAAGAAAATCCTCCCAGT
>NW_019156216.1:0-3812 GCF_002288905.1 Enhydra lutris kenyoni | reverse complement strand
CAAGCTATGGTTATGTTCAGTGCCGAGGGCATGACAGTTCCAATGTGCGGCAGCTGTTTCAGGATCTCCAGCGCCTGAGGATGGGCGAGCGTGAGATGTCTGCTCACACTGGAATTTGTATCCATGATGGCCAACGAATGCTCGGGTGGCCTCAAGAAGCCTTGGAGGTTTATCCAAGCTGGAGCTTGTGAGCTGCTCCAAACCACAAGGTGTCCTTCTGCGGGACAGGGGAAGTCAGCTTAGAGGTCTCCCACATGGAAAGATTCGACAGCAGAGCTCTCCGATTGGATACCTGGAAACCCCACCACGCGTTACCACAGCAGCCAAGGAACAGGGCAGCTTTGATCCGCTGCCTCTGGTTCGCAGTTCCAAGGAATCTGAGTTGAGGGAGTTTCTCAGTCTGACGGGTTACAATGCTACTTTGTGTCCAGGGAGACCGTAGAACATGGCGGAAGCTCTGGGGCCATGCAGGAACCTCCTTGCCTGTGGGTTGGACCCCGTTCCCAAGAGCAAAGTTTCCTTCTCGGGACCAGAGGGGTTCTACTGTATGGCTCAGGGACCACACGTGGGCCATATGTGGTTTTCCAGAACAGGCCAGAGGGACCGAGGCCTGAAAACCTAAGCTAGGTTTTGGATGAGGTCCTAGGGGCATGTCATGTTGAATCTTCAGACTCAGGCCCATTGACGTGCGTGCATTCCTGGAGGTAGGTGCTGATGGTTTTTCATACTGCTCCTTTTTTCCAGAGCGGACTATGAAATTGGGGTGCGTTCAGGTGCCTTGCAGGTTTCTCCCATACTGGATGCTTAGGGCAACTGAGACGGGCAGAGTTTCCTTGGGAGAGCAGGCCCAGTGATGCGGGCATGTGGTCAAGGCTTTGGGAACGAAGTCATAAGACAGCAACTCGGGGAAGATTTAGGGGCCAGGTTATGGCAGGCCCAATGTGCAGACCCTGAAAGCAGCTCCTCAGGATTTGAATATCGGGTGCCTGGGAGGTAGTAGCAGAGGCTTTTCTCTCTGGACTGTATACCTAGAATGGTGTCGGAATGGACGGGTGAGCACATGGGTCCATGGGATATTCTCACTTTCTGGGGATTCTGCCAGGCTCCCAAGAGTTTGTTGTTTTTCTGGGGGAAGAGAAGAGTGCTTTTTCCATCTCAGGGGTCATGAAAAAACAGGGATTCCAGAGACGGGTTGTGGGTCACGTGGCCTGGACAACCCCACCAAGGGTTAGGATTTGGGTCTAGGGGCACAATAGGTTCTCTCTGTGGGATCCTGGTCCAGCCCCGACAGGCTGTGCTTGAAAGGGGTCTCAGGCTAAGAGTCACAGTGCCTCTTTGTGCCCAGTTGCCCCTCCTGAGTGGGCGTGGTCTCATGGGCCATGCAGGTGGCTCCCACTTGGAATGTAGTACCACCATATCAACATCCACTTTCCTGCCATGTTGAAGGAGGAATACTCTGTTGTGCTTCAGGTACTCACAAGGGCAGGGTTTTGCACTACCTTCTGGGGTCAAAAACCTGCATACCCAGCTTGGATGGAAATAACGGGCTCGGTCCAAAGGCAGTTCCAACCTGTAGGATATGGGTCCCCCTATATGGCTGGCCTACAGGATTCGGTCTCGGGCTGTGTTACACCGAGCATTAGTTCATAGGGCGACCTAAGATATCAGGGTGCCCTTGAGGGCCGTGTGGTTGGACGCTCATTTGGGGATTTGGGCAGACCTGTAGGACATTTCTTCTTTCTTTTGGCCAGGTAGAAGGCAGCTTTGTGACTCCAGAATTCCCAAGGTGGAGGGCCTGCTGGAAAAGCTTGTGAGGATCGAAATCTGAAAACACAAGGTATGGTTATGTTTAGTGCCGAGGGCATGACAGTTCCAATGTGCGGCAGCTGTTTCAAAATATCGAGCACCTGAGGATGGGCGAGGGTGAGATGTCTGCTCACGCTGGAATTTGTATCCATGATGGCCAACGAATGCTCGGGTGGCCTCAAGAAGCCTTGGAGGCTTATCCAAGCTGGAGCTTGTGAGCTGCCCCAAACCACAAGGTGTCCTTCTGCGGGACAGGGGAAGTCAGCTTAGAGGTCTCCCACATGGAAAGATTCGACAGCAGAGCTCTCCGAATGGATGCCTGGAAACTCCACCTCCATTACCACTGAAGCCTAGAAACAGGGCAGCTTTGATCCAGTGGCTCGCCTCGCAGTTCCAAGGGATCTGAGTTGACGGAAGTTCTCAGTCAGACGGGTCCCAATGCTGCTTGGTGTCCAGGGAGACCTTAGAATGTGGCGGTAGATCTGGGGCCATGCAGGAACCTCCTAGCCTGTGGGTGGGACCCCGTTCCCAAGAGCAAAGTTTCCTTCTCGGGACAAGAGGGGTTCTACTGTATGGCACAGGGACCACACGTTGGGCCTTATGTTGGTTTTCCAGAACAGGCCGGAGGGACAAGGCCTGAAAACCTAAGCTAGTTTTTAGATGAGGTCCTAGGGGCATGTCAGGTTGAATCTTCGGACTCAGGCCCATTGACGGCGTGTCTTCCTGGAGGTAGGTGCTGACGGTGTCTCATACTGCGCCTTTTTTCCAGAGCGGCCTTTGAAATTGAGGTGGGTTCAGGTGCCTTGCAGGTTTCTCCCATTCTGAATGGTTTGGGCAACTGAGACGCGCAGAGTTTCCTCGGGAGAGCAGGCCCAGTGATGCGGTGTGGTTCTGGGGTCCCATCCTGGAGGGCTTGGGGTCAAGGCTTTGGGAACGAAGTCTTCAGACAGCAACTCGGGGAAGAATTAGGGGCGAGTTTATGGCAGGCCCAATGTGCAGACCCTGAAAGCAGCTCCTCAGGATTTGAAATTCGGGTGCCTGAGAGGCAGTAGCAAAGGCTTTTGTCTCTGGACTGTATACCTAGGATGATCTCAGAATGGTCGGGAGAGCACATTTGTCCATGGGATATTCTCCCTTTCTGGGGATTCTTCCAGGCTCCCAAGAGTTTGGTGTTTTTCTTGGGTAAGGGAAGAGAGCTCTTTTCCATCTCAGGGGTCCTGCCCATACAGGGATTCCAGAGAAGGGTTGCGGGTCACGTGGCCTGGACAACCCCACCAAGGGTTAGGATTTGGGTCTAGGGGCACAATAGGTTTTCTCTGTGGGATCCTGGACCACCCCTACAGGCTGTGCTTGAAAGGTGTCTTAGGCTAAGAGTCACAAAGCCTGTTTGTGCCCAGTTGCCCATCCTGAGTGGGCGTGGTCTCATAGGCTATGCAGGTGACTCCCACTCTGAAAGTAATAGCACCAAATCAACATCCACTTTCCTGCCATGGGGAAGGAAGAGTACTCTGTTGTGCTTCAGGTACACACAAGGGCAGGGTTTTGCACTACCTTCTGGGGTCAGATACCTGCATACACAGGTTGGATGGAAATAACGGGCTCGGGCCAAGGCAGTTCCCACCTGCAGGATATGGGTCGTGCTATCTGGCTGGCCGACAGGAGATTGGGTCTCAGGCTGTGTTACACAGAGATTTAGTTCACAGGGCGACCTATGATATCAGGGTGCCCTTGAGCGCCGTGTGGTTGGACGCTCATTTGGGGTTTTGGGCAGACCTGTAGGACATTTCTTCTTTCTGTTGGCCAGGTAGAAGGCAGCTTTGTGACTCCAGAATTCCCAAGGTGGAGGGCCTGCTGCCAACGCTTGTGAGGATCGAAATCTGAAAACACAAGCTATGGTTATGTTCAGTGCCGAGGGCATGACAGTTCCAATGTGCAGAAGCTGTTTCAGGATCTCCAGCGCCTGAGGATGGGCGAGGGTGAGATGTCTACTCACACTGGAATTTGTA
>NW_019156215.1:0-3812 GCF_002288905.1 Enhydra lutris kenyoni | reverse complement strand
CCTTCCATATGTACTAGTTCTTCCAGGTCCTGTACAACGTGGTGGCCGTGCCTCACTGGACAGTCTCAGTCAGTATCCCCGAACCCCCATTCCTTGTCGGAACCCAGAATAAGGGGGCAGGCTTCATTGTACTCTAGATTGCCTCCCAGAGCCCGATGCTCCTAAATACGTACAGCTGTAGTTCCTCCCAGCGTCTACCTGCGATTGGGGAAAAGGAAACACAGGAGGATCCCAGCATCCTGTCCACTGTTGGGCCAGCCCTTTGGTTTGGGGAGGACTTCAGGCAGTTAATTGGATGAGGTCCCGTGGTTGAGTCCATGTCCCCCCACCCCAGTTAAAGAGGACAGTTTGAATGATGCTGGAGCTTTTCATGGCAGATCTCCGAAGTCCATTCTGATCAACAGATAGAACGTTCTTTTTCAAGGAGAAACCTTTTCTGCTGAAGAAGGTGTTTGATCCCATCAAGTTTGTAACTGAGGCTGTCCTGTCATCACCCTTTTTGGGTCCACTGTGCATAAGATGTCGGACCCAGAATTCCTCCATGAGGGGAGACTGCTTCCCCCTTCCCCTGGAGGTAAAGTTCCAGATTTTCATTCTCCACTGATGGAAGAAATCAAGGAAGGAACATTTCTGTCTCTGACAAAGAGAGGCGAGACTACCTCAGGGAGAATTGGGATGCCTTCCTCTGTCCAGCCCCTAGGAAGCTCCTTGGACTGGTCCTCCACAGAGTCGAGGGAAACACAGAGGAGCTGTCAGGACATTGGCTGAGCTACTCAGGAATGACTCAGGAAGTTAATTCTGCTTGATGTGGATGCGGGGCCAGAGTGAATGGATGTGAAGAGTGACCAAGCAAGGCCTGACGTCCTGCTGGGCCAACGTCCTTGGTGTACATACAAACACAGAGGAGGTGAGCAAAATGGAAAAGGGAAACAGCGCCTTGGCTTTCAAACGGAGGGGATGTCATCAGTGGGAACTCATCAGCGTCCATCTGAGAAACACTCAAGGCACCGTGGGTTACAGGGTGCAGTCCCCTGAGTCCTCCTGCCCACTGTGAATCCAAGCCAGCTTGCCACTTCTTCACCTCATCATGGGGCCTGTTCAGCTGTCTTCCCTGCATCTCTGCTGTGACCCTATCGTCCTCTATTGCCTTAGAGTAGTGGGTTTTTTAGTGATGGAATCTAAATAATGTGGACGGTTGTATTCATTAGTATGTGTATGTTCAGTAACACTGCTGACATCCCTGATGCTTTGTAGACAGCACTGCCATGTATGGGGAAAACATTGCCATCCTATCTCATGGAACCTCTGTACTCATGACGACATGATCGGCCCTCCCCCTTTCCTCCCTGAACCGTCCTTTCCACATTCTGGGTCTACGAATGCCCCTACTCTAGTGTCCTCAAAGCCTGGGATTGTGTAATGTACCTCTTTCCTTGTGTGCTTGCTCTCAAAATGTGTGTTTAGGTTTCCAAGGTCCATCTATTTCCTGAAATATTGGAAAACTTTGTTTCTTCTTATGCCTGACTAGTACTCCATGTTGTGTATCGATGCCATTTAATGTGTCCTTTCCTCCCATGATGGATTTGGGGGCTGTGCCTGTCAATGGCTATTGGGAATCCAGCTGTCTTAGACATTAGTGCGTAGGTTTCTGTCTGTTTCCAGAATGAGAAGATGTCACTAATGCATTGGCCCAATTTGTAGAATGGTGAACACATGGAATATACTGGGTACTTTAGTTCCCCAAATATTGTGAGGTCGTTTTGTTCCTTTGGAGGTACATAGCACACCCATGTAAGATGTGGCTAATGGGCACAACTGGAGGGGGGAGATCGTGAAACCTCCTGTCGTATTCTGTTCCATTTTTCTGTTCAGCGTTACTGGCGGAAAACATAGTCTCTTCCTTCCTACACATCATGTTTCCTGGAGAGACCTATAGGGACCTGTGTGTTCCAGAAAGACATAAGATCTATCCCTTCAGCTAATAGACACTTCTTTCCTGTCCCCCTTGGATCCAGTTTGAGTGAGAATTTCATCTTGACTTTTGGACTTAATGGTGATGGATGACATAGAGGGCAACGGCTATCAATGAAATCACAGGAAAATGTGTCTCAGCAGTTGTGAAAGCTTCAGTTATGTCTGTGCTACTGAATGAAATAATGTGTCTCCATTCAACGTAATGAGTCAATATCCAAGATACCTTCCTCACTGTTCCCGATGGGGTAGACCCGATCCTGGAGGGAGAACAGGACTTTCTTCTTGCGTGGTGGTGGAGGGGGTGGCGTGGATGTGGGCGCCTCCACATCCTCAGGGGTAAGCTCCACACAGATTGCTGGGAGACGCATAGAAATAGAGAGCAGTGTCGGCATCTTGTTGTCAGAAGACCATCAGGGGATTCGACATTCTTTACTTCTTGTCCAATTGTCTCCTGCCCCTACTCAACAGCTGCCCAGCAGGCATTCCTCCCTCCAGGTAGGACTTAGGAAGAGGTCCCCGTGTGCTATGCTCTGAATTTTGCCCCCGCCCATGCCCACAGGTTCTGTGGGCAATGCCTTGTATTTAGCAGAGACATTACAGAATCGCAGCAGATCACCGTGAACACACCTGATGGCTTCGGTTCACATCCCTCTGAGCTACCACACCTACCCAAGAGTGTTCCTGAGAACCCTCTGTGCCCCGTTTCCCTGCCTTCCTGCCTAGACATTAGTGTGCCGTCATGGTGTCCCAAGTGATTGAGTCCAAGGAGCACCTGGGACCTAGGAAAGGACGGGATGCTTCCCAGTTGCTCAGTAGGTGTTGAGGAACGGACTGCCTATGGAATCAGCTAGACAGCTGGCTATGGGTGAATCCAGACATGGGACTTGTGATGGCTCCACTGCATGGGAGGATGGAAGCCTCCTCTTTATCCTTCACATAAGAACAACACTTTACAGCCAGCAGAGAATCCATGTCCCTTTCTCCTGTGCTCCACACAGCAGCACCGATGGGAGTGGCAACAGGCTGGAAGCCCCATGTGACAGTGGAGGGCACTGAAACGTAGGGTGGTGAAGGGACTGTCCCGAGTTGCCACCCTGATGAGGGATGGATCTGGGACAGGAATGTCGTTGTTTCCCTGTGGATGGAGATCCCCGAGCCCCTGACACCCACACAGGGCCCCTGAGAAAACGTCCTGAAGCCCTGAACCAAGAGCTATCCTCCCAATCTCAAAACCTCCTGTGCCAGTGTTTCTGTAGGGGAGAGCGAGTGCCACGAGACCAGACTCAGTCCTCAGTCACCTCTGTGTTTGGGGCCCTGACGTAAAATATGAGGCAATTTCTTCCAAATGGAACCCTAGTGAAGGATCAGGAACATGTAGCATTGGCCATGTTCCCTCACCTCCCTGCAAAGTCAGAACAGTAGCCCACGGCTTTCCTGAAGGCCAGTTGAACCCCATGGCTACTGGGGTTCTGCTTGGCTCCCAAGCTGATTCAAACTCCCAATGATCGCATAGGACCCCGACGAGAATACGCTTGCCTTCCACTCCCAACGGTCTCACTTTGACCCTGTCGAGAACTCGATTGCCTTGAGCTGGCCAATCCGGATGAGCAGTTCATGGTAAGAATTAACATGGGGGTGGCCACAAGGGCTGGGGATGGTTGGTTTCAGGAAGGAGATGGATGATGCTGAATGCCCTGCTCTTGATGTGAGGACTCTTCTGAGGAGCCTGAATGGAAGTGAGGCTACCTGGGCTGGAGTGAGTTCCTCCCTACTCTCTTATTGTTCCCCAATATCCCCTGTCTACTCTCAGGTTTCTTGATCCCCTCTGGAGACTGTAG
>NW_019156214.1:0-3812 GCF_002288905.1 Enhydra lutris kenyoni | reverse complement strand
GTCACCAGGAGAAAAGAAAACAACAAGGCTTCTGCTAGCAGAGTTTCAAAAAAAAACCTGGAAATTTCAAACAACTTTTGTTCTTCTTTGTGGCTTTGTAATTGGAAGTAAAAAGGCCAGACAGAAACCACAAAGGAAAAGGAAGCAGCTGTGTGAATGGGCAGGAGAGGCTCCTGAGAAGGGAGGGAGGAGGGGAGCTCACAGGAGGTTTCTACACTAGGGGAGGGGGAAACACTGTGATTGGAGAGTGAACGGATGGGATCTCGGAGGGCATGGAGGAAGGGGAAACGTGCTGTACCAGAACATATCAAATATGCGGACATAGGTACAGTGTATAGGTATACATATGACATTATTGTGTATCTAATTTCATTCAGTGGATAGGCCACCCTTTCCCAATGGGTGTTTTTTATTCCCAATGGTATTTTGGGGATCAGCCATTTATAGTCAGTTACAGGGAAAAGGTTAAGAGAAGATCAATTTTTAGGGAAAACAAGAAAATATTGCCCATCTGTTAAATTCTCACTCAATGGAAGAAACTAGATGCTTTGAAATGTGCCACTTCATTATCACAACAGCTCTAGGAATATTTCCACCCCACTTTACATCTGGGGAAACTGAGCTACAGAGAGCTCAGGTGAGGTTCTCATGATCAAACAAGGAGATGGAAGCAGAATTCCAGATGCAGGGCACAGTCCTATAGCCCATGTCATAAATTCCTGCCTGAGGTTCCTCTTGGGAAATTCTGAAACTTGCCTTCTTCCACACGTCCTGGAGATCATTCTTCCCTGGTTGCGTCCCACATGCACTGGCTGCCCCATCTCTGTTCCCTTGAGGTTCTCTCCTTCTCCTTCTCAGCCTTAGAAGTTAAAGGTTCTCTGAAGCTTTAGGGCATCTTCTCATTCCACAGTCACATCAGATGGAAGGACTTTCAGCACCGTGCTTTGATTTCCAAATATGCAAGACACATTGCATTTTAATGTCTCCAGGACGTGCATTGTTGGAGAGTCCAGACTCACCCCTGCATCTCCAGTGGGAAGTCTGCTGGCCCCTCTTCCTGACTTCCCTCCCTTAGGCTCCTGGCCATAGATCCCCTTGGCATCTATCATCTGAAGAGGTAGACTCAGACTATTCTAGAGTGATTCCTTTCCCCCTCCCTCTGCTGGCAAAGCCAGGAGATTTCCCTCTGCTCTTCACAGGGGGAGCCTAGCGGAGAATCCAAAGGTACAACCCACATACCTATGGGCTCCACTAACTAGGGAGACCTGGACGTTGTAACTGTCCAGTGGAAGCACACAGAGCCTTGAGCCATGCTTCCATAACAGCTCGAGTTCCTACCAGTGCCTGCTCCTGGCGAGTGTGATTGTCTGAGAGCTCCTTTTTCTCCTGGTACAAGTGCTGAGACTGGCCCTGGGACCTCATCTGTGAGTGGATCTAAGAAGAGTTGTTGTTTTCTGCCTTCTTGCATTTGGGGGGCATTGGTTTTGTTCTTGTTGCTGCAGCTGTGACGTCAGGAACAACGTTCCAACTGGTTCAGTGTTGATCCAGAAACCAGAGGATCCTGCAGTATGTGAACACCTGAACAACTTCAGGCTAGCTCTGTCCTGTGGAGAGAGGCCCTTAGGGACAGTCCTGTCACAGACACATCTTAACCACAATGCTGAGTAACTTAACTCAACACATTGTATGGCTGAAGCAGAAAGAGGAGTCCTTAGAAAGATGGAACTCATGGCTATGTGACTTAGTGTTGCAGGTCAAGAATATCATTTCCAGGTCCCTTTCCTGCTTTCTTCCTTTTTATCATTTCCCTTTCATTATGTCTTCATTTGAATAGGAAGAGACGGGTCGCCTGATTTTGACTCAGACTCCTTCCCAGGCAGTCACTGTGTTTCTTCTCTCTCAGATGGAGATGGATTCTCTGGAAGCACGTCTTCAATGCCAGGCTAGGGCCCTCAAATCCGGGGGAGACTCCGCCAATCCTGTCGCAGGTACCACACAGGTGTCTGGGGTTCTGGCTGCCCCTGGGGCCCTGGGCGGAGTTTCCCCAGCAGGGTCGGGTTCAGGCAGCAAACGGCGGCACCCAGTGAGGAAGAGCGTGAAGGCCAGCTGGAGCATCTCGTGGAGGACATAGGTGGCCCGGGCCTCCTGGAACTGGCAGCCATGCACCATGTCCCAGAGGAGCTGTCCTGGGTCAGGGAAGGGACAGATGATCCTTCTTGTGTCAGAACCAGCAGGTCCTCCTGTGAAGCTGCCCGGGGCCAGGAGGCAGCTCACAGCCCAAAATGAGAGGCTGCCACTGGGAACCAGCAGGATCCCCGCAGAGGGGCTGGGCGCTGCACCTGCGGGTTTCTGGTGCCCTGGCGGACCAGTGGAGGGTGCCCCGGCCCCCAATTCATCTTCAGTTCTTTCTATTCATGAGTCTTCAATAGAACAGGGTAGTTTTCATTTGTAGAATGTTCCCGTACTCTTTTCATGCCTTTTCATTTTTGTTCCTTTCCTTTATATATGCTTTCCATGGATTAGAAGACATCGCCCATTTCAATTATTTGTTCATTTTTCATGGAAGTTTAATTAACCCAAAGAAGGTAAATCTCCCAGATCTATATTCTATCTATAGTCACTAGCTTCTGTTCTGTTCCTCCCCTTTCCTCCACTGCCAGTATGATTTCTGGTGAGTAATTCAGTCAAAACAGCTGGTCCCCATGGTCACAGCCCTTCTGCTTCCCTGCTTCATGGACCCTTTCCATTCACCCTTTGCACTGATGCAATTCCTTGAAGCCTTTTTCAGCTTTGAAATAGACTCTTAACCAATATTCGCTCTTATGCTACTGCCTTAGGGCCATTCCACCTTTGTTTGCAGTGTGGCTCTTTTCCCCCTTAACCAGGGGAGGCTTGAGGCATCACTCTGAAGTCCCTTTCTCTCTTACGTGCCCACTTCCCGTGCTGGGCTTTAAGTGAATGGAATGGCTTGTAAATGGCAGATTCAAAGATCCATTTTGTAAAGAATATTTGCACTTGGGTGCCTACCAGTGTGATGTGGAAGGTTACTAGTGCTTTTGTTTTTATATTCTGATGTGTCTGCTTCTTTTTCTGCTTATAGAATTCATATTTTACCTTCTTCCCATTCTACCTTTAAAATAACTGATACTACTTCAGTATGATTATTGTTCAGAGTTTGCTTTCTCTACAAAACTCAAAGATACAGACGGGGGATTGGATTTCTTATGTCTGCCTTTACCCTGAGGACAATATCCACACTGATTTCCAGGAAGTTGATGCTCTTACTTCTAATGTGAATCACAAAATAGTGAGTGAGTTGTACAATTTATTCTTTCATCAGGTTGTAATCAGACTTGTTTCCTCCTTCAATAAGAAACAAATGCAAGAATTTTTCTGTAGAAACATTTAATTAACAAAAAAATAAAAAATTAATAAATTAAAGCATATATATTTCTCTTAACCACAATGAAGGTACATCTAATATTATACAATGAAAAATAATTTACATCTTATAAATAGTGAAATACATAAATAGTTAATAGGTAGATCAGAATAGTCATGTGAAAGCAACAGGTGTTTGTAGCGTTGACTTGATGTGGCTTAATACTCTTGAATACATGTGACAAATTGATTCTGTTCATGTCACGATGACAGCAGAAATGACAGTCTTTGACACGGCAGAACTCCGGAGAGTGTAATGTTATTAGTCACAGGGAATCACTTCCATGTTGAATTGGGTCTCACTTCTTGCTCTTTAATCTCTTATGCAAGGCTGTTGATGCATACAAGGGTTTCATGATCTCTGCTCGGAC
>NW_019156213.1:0-3820 GCF_002288905.1 Enhydra lutris kenyoni | reverse complement strand
TCTCGTTATGTCTACATGTGCATTTTGTACTGGTTAATGTGCTTTATTGGCCATTCATGTATGTGTTTTATGAAGAGCATTTCCAGGACTTTAACCCACATCTTACTGAGATATTTGTGTTTTTAAAATTGATTTGTAGTTCAACACACACACACACACACACACACATACATATACATATATGTGTGTGTGTGTGTGTATTTAAATATATAATTTTGTCTCCTGCTGATCTGTTTTGCTTTGTCCCTTTCTTTTTGTTTCTGAGAGAGAGAGTGTGTGGGCATGCCAGCATGGGAGGGAGGGGCAAGGAGGGAGGGGCAGAAGGAGAGGGAGAGAGAAAGAATCTGGAGCAGGCTTCCCAGCCAGCATGAGATCAAAGTGAGACTGCATCTCTACCACTGTGAGATCATGACCTGAGCAGAAATCAAAAGTGAAATGCTTAACCAACTGAGCCATCCAGGTGCCCCATGTCTGTCTGTCTGTCTGTCTCTCTCTCTCTCTCTCTTTTTAAGATTTTGTTAATTTATTTGAGAGGGGCAGCTAGAGAAACCAGCTCCCCAGTGAGCAGAGAGCCCAATGCTGGGATCTGTCCCAGGACCTTGGGGTCACAATCAGAGATGAAGGCAGCGGCTTAACCAATTGAGCCACCCAGGCCACCCACATGTCACTCTCTCAACAGTGTCTTTTTGATGAACAGAATGTCTCAGTGTAATTAAGTCTAATCAACCCATTCCTCATGGCTCATGGTCAGTGCTTTTATTTTTTCAAAATCTTTGCCTACTCCAAAGCCACAATGATAATATTCTACATGTCCTTCTAGCTCTCCTATTCATGGGAGATCAGTGTTATATGGACAGGAAGGGGATCAGGGCAGAGGTGCCGGGGATCAGGGCAGAGGTGCTGTTCCCCGCAGGGAGCAGGAGGACTTACTGAATGGACCACAGAGGCTTGAAGGCCCCAGTGTCAGCAATCTAGCACCTGCTGTTTCCCGAGTTATGTCTAGACTCCCTGTCCTGTCTCACTGGTGTATCCACCCANTCTCACTGGTGTATCCACCCACCCTTGCTCCAACCCCACAGCGTTGTCATGGCTCCTACGTCTGCTGTCTGGGCATGTGCGTCTCCCAACCTGGTGCTTTTGCCTAAATAAGGTCTCAGCTATTCTAGGCCCTTCGATATCCATATACTCTGTAGTATCAGCTCATGAATTATCCTTAATATTAACAGGGAGATTTTTAAATTTATTTTTATTTATTTATTCACTTATTTACCTATTTACTTGTTCATTTATTTACTAGTGCAAAAAGGTGCTTTTATTACAGCACAGGGACAGGACCTGTGGGCTGAAAGAGCTGTGCTGGGATTGCGAGGGGTTACGGGTGATACAGTTTCTAGTTAGTGGGGGTTAGGGATAAGGTAAGCCTCTAAGGAATTTGTGGATGCTGAGAGCAAGGTCTCCAAGACCTTGCAGGGCTAGCTACTGTCAAGGTAAGGTTAGTCCCTATTGTTTGAGCAAAGCGTTAGTCATGAGACCCTTTAACTGTGTGTCAGTGGGCCACACGTTGAAACAGGGATGTTAGAATATCATGGGCGTTTGTGGTTATCAGAGTGAAGTGACACTGACTGGAGCAACTCTTCATTGGTAAAACTCTTTAAAAAAAATCCTTGAGGGAGTTTAGTGGTGTCATACCTGTACGCGTCAGGGATTTATCAGTGGGCTGCAGTTTGTAAGGAGACCTCCTTGTCGCCTCGTTTCTCTTGCCTTTGCTCTCCTCATCCAGTCCGACCGACATTCCACGTGGACGTTCTTGCCGCTGTAGGGTTGGAGTGGGGCATTCTCCTCTACCCGTTTGGAGTCTCTGGCCGGGCCTAGGATGGCGGCCCACAGAAGAGTTTCCCTGGAGAAGGGCATCCCACCGTGGGTAGGCGTTTGCCTGCACAGCGGCGCCTTCGCAAGAGCCTAAAGACTAAAGACTAAAGATTCAATCCACTGGTGAGGAACGGACGAGAATAAAGGGGCTTGGGCAAGGACTTTAAATGAAAATTTACTTACATTTAAGCATGATGCAATAATAATTGTGGGCAGAAATGGCAATAAAGACTTAATAATGAGTCTGCCCATCCACACGGTATGTATTTCTCTCCATTTACTGAGGCCTTTGATTTCTGTCCATCAGGTTTATATTTCACGGGTAGTGCTTCAGCACACCCATGGTTAGCTTTATTCTATGGGTTTTGATTTTTTTTTTTTATTTTTTAAATTTGTAAGTAATCTCTTCACCCAACCTGGGGCTTGAACACACAACCCCAAGATCAACACTCCCACCATCCACTGACTGAGCCAGCCAGGTGCCCCTTGATGTGCTTGACACTGTTCTAATGGTATTTTAAATATCTTTTTCTAATCGGATTGTTATTACACAGAAATGCACATGTTTTTGATTCTTGCTCTTGCATCCAGTAACTTGGCTATTGTACACTTATTAATTCTCAGTATTTTACATCCTTTCGGATATTCTACATATAGAACATGTCCACTGTGAACAGTGACAACCTCAGTCCTTCTTCTCCAAAATGTATACTTATTACTGTTTACTGACAGTTTTCATTTCCTCCGGTATGTTCTTGAAAACACAGCAGACACCATGTCTTATTTAAAACTCAAGAAGAAAGAGTTGGGCATGTCACCATTAAATACCGCTCTTGTGCACATTTTGCAGGGGGTGGGGGAGGGGGGAAGATAAGCTTTCTTAGGTTAAAGAAGTTGCCTTTCATCCAAAGTTGCTGAGGATTTTTACTGTGAATAAGCATCCAGCATCAACCCATTTATTACAGTGGCGCTGTGCTTTTTCCCCGGTTTTTGCTGTTTATGTAGCACATTTCACAGATAAATTTTCCAGGGTGAAACCAGTCTTCCTTCCAGCAATAGACTCAACAACCCCATGACCTTTAGGGTTTTGTTTTTTTTTTTTAATGTCCTGTTTAATTTTACTTGCTAACGAGTTGTTCAGGAGTTGTGTGTCTATATTCAGGAGAGAGATCTGGGTCTTTCATTTTCCTTTTCTTCCAGTGTTTTTGGTAGATGTTAGTAACACATTTATATTGGCGTCACAAAATGAGTAGGGAACTCACACCCCTTCTTCCCTTTTCCGAAAGAGTTTGCTTAAGACTGGTATTATATCCCCCCTGAATGTTTGAAGGACTCCCCAGGAAAGACTTTAGGATGGAAAGGCTCGTCATTTGGTACTAAACGATGTACCACATACAGGGGTATTCAGATTTTCTGTTTCTTCTTGGTGACTTTTGGAATGTTTCATTGTTCTAGGAAAGTGTCTATGTCGTCTCAGTTTCCAAATTTACTATAAAGTCATTCTGGGTGTTCCCGCTGTCTTTCACAGAGCTCCCTTCTGGATACAGGGCTCGGACTCCCGCTTGGTGGCCAGTATTGTTAATCTGTGGCTAAGTTGTCCTTGATAATCATGCCAAGGAGCCATCTTGTTCTGTTCAGGCTGCCATAGCACCATGGCAGAAACTGGGAAGGTGACAGGGACAGAAATGTGTTGTCCAGGGCTGGGGAGGCTGGGACATCAGGACCAGGCTACCAGCACCAGGGCGATCTAGGGAGGTCCATGGCCTAGTTCAGGGTCAGGCGCCCTCATTCTGCCCTGTGGGAGGGCTCGGGGTCTCTGCAGCCTCCTTTCTGAAGCACTAATCCAGCTCAGGAGTGGGCCACTGTCTGCACCTCAGCACCTGCCAAAGGACCCGGATGCCTCTGGATATCAGCTTCCCTGGGGGTTTGGATTTCAACACAGGCTGTTGGG
>NW_019156212.1:0-3820 GCF_002288905.1 Enhydra lutris kenyoni | reverse complement strand
AGATAATGAATGACCAAGACATACACTACTATTATTTTGCTATCGTTATTTTGCTTATCTTTTTTGGAAATCATCAAGTCTTTTCTTCTGTGATATTTGTCAATAGTGTTCAATATTAGCAGAAAAACCAAATTACTAATTTTCCTTTTCAAACACTGGGGGGAAAAATAACCCTCAGAATTAACAAAAAGTAAGATTCTAGTCCCAGTGGGCTGATTTTGCCCCTGACAAGTGTCTTTTGAATGAACGAATGAATGAGTGATGAATTAATTACTTCATTCAGAAAATCTTTATTGAGCACCCACTGTATGTTCATGCCAGAGACAGAGGCAGAAATCACGACCTGGGACAGAACCAGCAAAGCTACCAGAGGCCCACCTCCTAAAGAGGCCTGACTCGAGGTTGCTGGCAAGCACAGAAAGCTGACTTCAGGAATATTAGTGGGGCTATTCTTTCCCCTTGCGTGTAGGGAACCTAAGAGGGTTTTGCTCTGAAAAAAAAAAAAAAAAAAAAAAAAAAAAAAACTTTTAATTTGTGAATCTAAAGACATTTTTACACTACACTATTCATCCAACATAGAATAAATCTAGGTATAGAGAAGTCATGTGACTGACCTGGGGCTATGTGAAGACTCAGAAGCTGCGAAAAATATAAAACCTTAGGAGTTCTAAATCCAAGTGGCTTTTCAAGGATATTCTTGACTAAATACAGCTCTATCCAGATAAAATGAAGCCTTCACGGAAGGAATACTTTGGACCTATATATGGTGGATAAAGAAGGCAGAGGGTCAGAATATAGCAAATTCATTGAGAGGTACATTAGACTAGAAGGTTTATAATATTAATTTAGTGAGTGCTCTTCTAGAGACCTACAGGAGTTAGAACACCTTAGAGAAAGTCTTACACTCAGAAAGTAACTTATGCATTTGACAGCCTCCTCTGATAAGTTTATTCCAATGGGTCTCACAAAGATAGTTATGTGTTGTAGAAGTTACAGTTTTATTCTGGGTTTTAAATCAATGAATTTAGAACCATAAAATACATGATCCCATACATTGAGTTATCTTCATTAACTTGGAGAAAGTGTCAGGCCTGATGTTTCAGAATGCTCGTTAAGCAGCGCATAACCTTGATTCATGTAAGGAGCCAGAGAAGGAGTGTTAATTTCAACTACAGGCCAGGCCAGTCAGTTCACATAAACAACATTCACAAACAGCCAGATTAAGAACCACCATCCAGCAAAACAATCCCATGAGGCTTGTCAGTGCCTCGCTTAACAACCTTTTGAGGTCACAGCATGCTCATTCATTCTGGCCTCAGATCTGGGATTGTTCGATTCTCTTGACTAATTGTGTATTCACTCATTCAGCAAATATGTATTAGATAATCAAGATGTATCAGGTTGTGTGCTTGGAGCTGGGGATACAAAATCTGTCAGAATTAGACCTTCTCTTCAAGAAATACGAAATCTTATGGAGAGGCAAATACCTAAGGAAATAATTATAATACCATGTAGAATGTGTTATAATAGAGGTTAAGCACAAGGTTTTACAGAAGCAGAGACATAGAAGCAATTCATTCCAGGGAAGAAAATCACAGAAAGCCTAATAGAAACACTGGTAATTACATGGGCCTTGAAGGATAAGTTTACCTGGGAGAGAACACTGGTAAACAAGAATAAGGCACAGGTACCAAGGTGGGAAACTGTGTGAGGCATATTTGAAGACCTGAAGATATTTAAGTTATCATTTGGTACTAGCTATCATTTGTGAATGTATACTTAATGTTGATATTTGTCACAATTAATTTGGAAATATATTTGAGATTTAAAAGGGTACAACCTGAATCTAAAGTGGTCTTTTAATTTTTCATTGCTATAATCAGAATATTCCAGAAATTTTAGCAGTCTGGTTTTCATTTTATGCTCCAGGCTTTAAGTAGCACATTTAAATTTGGAAAGTAAATTAGAAAGATGTTGTCACAACAAAATAAACACAAATATTCTTAGCATCATTTAAAATTTATCACATCATTATAGTGGTCATTATCAGTCAGACATTTTATTCCATCAGAAGTAATTGCTTCATGGAATGGCATGATTTTGGACTCTACAAACCAGAATACAATCTTAACTCTAAGGCATTGTGTAGTTTTAATTATATGTTTATCAAGCCACTCTATAAATTTGACTCCAAAAATCCACACAAATCTTTTTCCCTGGCTATTAGTGTTAAAGCTAATTAGAAAAAGATAGATAATGCCAATTTACTCAATAATAAATGATAAAGATTGGTCAATAGAAACCACATTAAAGCTTTAAATATGAAGCAAGTATAGACAACTCTTGGTTTCCTTATTAAAGAAAAATCAACAAGATGCTAGCTTATGAAAGAGAATTAAATTGGATCTTTTACTTGAAAGAAGAAACAGTAGAGAATTCTCTACCTGAAATGACTTATGAGTATTAGAGTTCTAAGTATGCATAATAAAATGATGATTAGTAACATTTCCTTGTCCATTATTAACATACTAAACTAAGAAGCTGTATGAATTATGAAAGTGTCTGGTCTATTATCTTAATAATGAAATTTATATTATTGTCATATCATTGAAAAAAAATATGTTGATGGGAATGCAAGCTGGTGCAGCCACTCTGGAAAACAATACAAAGGTTACTCAAAAAGTTGAAAACAGAGCTACACCCCACAATCCAGCAATTGTTCTACTAGGGATTTACTCTAGATACAAATGTAGTGATCCAAAGGGACATCTGCCCCCAATGTTTATAGCAGCAATGTCCACAATAGCCAAACTAAAGCCCAGCTGTCCATTGACAGATGAATGGATTAAAAAAAAATGTGGTATATATACATATATATGTATATATATATATATACATACAATGGACTACTACTTAGCCATCAAGAAAAAAAAAAAGAAAGAAAGAAAGAAAACTTGCCATTTCAACAACAGGAATGGAACTAGAGGGTATTAGGCTAAGTGAAATAAGTCTATCAGAGAAAGACAATTATCATATGATCTCACTCATACCTGGAATTTAAGAAACAAAACAGAGGATTAGGGGAAGAGAGGAAAAAAATAAAACAAGAAAAAATGAGAGAGAGAGACAAACCATAAGAGACTCTTAATCATAGCCAAGGGTTGCTGGAGGGGAGGTTAGTGGGGGATGGGGTAACTAGTTGATGGACATCTTGCTTTATGATAATTTCTTGGGTTATACATTTGTTTTATATGATTTGTATGGCTTCACGTTTTATTTTACAATAAAATAAATCTAATAAATAAATATACTAAAAAAAGAAGATAAAATAGATCCACACTTTCATTTTTGTAATACAACTTTACCAAATAAATGAGAAAAAAAATCTCTGACTAAAGATATATGAAGCCAAAAAACACATGGCTATATGTAGATGTACATACATAAATTGTAAAAGTGATTTGTGGCACTTAGAAAATAAAACAACTGAAAAATATAGTTCAGGACCATGTGATTCTCAAACCTCTTCATATTACTCCACTTTACAAATTATGTAATTTATTTAAATATCTAGATTATACCCTCCACCTAATAGGACCAGCTTCAATTACAGACTTGCATTTTGCACTGTTAAGGGTGATTAATTTGAACATTAATCATCATCATCTTGATAACTATTATTACTAGTCAACAGTGCCTACTATGCAGTGCCTACTATGTGCTATGTATGTTTTTGTATTTACTCATTGGACCTATTCATTGACTGATGAACTTAATTTTATGTTGAATCATGTCCCTATTTTTTGACTATCACTTTTGT
>NW_019156211.1:0-3820 GCF_002288905.1 Enhydra lutris kenyoni | reverse complement strand
AGGCTGATTTTACAGTTGTTCCACTTTACATCTGGGAAACTAAGGCTCAGAGAAGTTGAGAAATTTGCTCGAGGCCTGGAGTTGCCAGATTTAGCAAATAAAAAATGCAGGATGCCCAATGAAATTTGAATTTCAGTGAAACAAGAAGTAATCTTTCAGTAGAAGTATGTCCCAAATACGCTGGGGACCGACTTACACATGGCAGGCCCATCAGGCCCCGTGGCTACACTGTGCAGGGACCCAGGTGTACCTAATACAAAGCACACACTCTGTCTCGCTCTCCTCTCCCTGCCCTCTCCCATCAGCCACATGCAGTGGCAATGGGCGTTGATTGACATTCTCTGCCACAAGACCACAGAGGACACCAGAGTCCGTCCACCAGTCTCTGAAATCACACAGCTTGGCAAAAGCACACAATCCACTTTACAGGAGGGCACTGCTCTCAGAGCCATATAAGACCCTGTCCAGTGGTCATAGCCAAAGGCAGTGTCATGCGACATAATGGCTTTTATTTCCAGTTTTCAGATCCATCCCAAATGGTTTTTTTTTTTAAGCTTCTGACATAAGTCTAATCACGGTGGGGGGGCAGAATGGGAGATGAATTTCCTCTTATAGATGCAAGTGATTAAATGCAGTTTCTGATGAGCAAGGCAGGTGGGCAGAGTAATTGGCGAGAACACCTTTCACTGCCCTCTGCTGGAAAGAAATGGCAAAACAGGCCAAGTGTTTTCAAGATCCTTGGTGGGCTCCCTGGTCCTGGCTGGGTTTTATTTACCATGGAGAGAGGGGAACCCAGGCCTGGCATTCACTGGGCCCTAGCCCCCCAACTAATTAAAGGCTGATTCATCATCAGCTGTAATTCTTCTAGTGTATTTTCCACACCCCTGAGTGAGGACAATTTGCATTTCTCTTTGTAAAGACATGCCAGGACCTCACCGCTCTCTGTATTAAAAGAAATGAAAAAAAAAAAAAAAAAAAGCAGGGCTTTTGGAAAGCAGATGGCACAGTGACTCCAAAAACATGCGCATGGTCCCTGTAATGAGGCAGAGTCCTCCGTCCCTGTTGGGAACTTCTCAAGCATACTAATAACGATGATTTCATCTAGAGCTCCCCTGTGCCAGACAAGGTGCTAGAGTTTTACGTGGCTTGTCTCACAAAAATTCTCATAAAATCACTCTGAGGGAGAGTGTTGTCATGCTCATTTTGCACGTGGAAAAATGGAGGCTCAGCCAAGTTAAGTCCCTTGCCCCGAGTCATTCAGCAAGGCAGGGATACGTCTGGGATTTGAACCCCTTTCTGTCTGAGACTAAGGCCTTTAATGACCCTCTCTGAGCCCCCATAGTCTCTTCAGTCAGCAAACTTTATAAAGTTCTGTTTTATTTCATCTTTTCATAATGGGTAAGTGTTGTTTTGTAATCAGAAGAAACAATATAGTTATTTATGTTATTTCCTTAAAATTGAAGTACATAATATTTAGGGTTAAAATGACTCTAATTAGTGTGGAAGGAAAAAAACAAGTTTTTGTTTCACCAACCAAAGGGGTTCTTTAAAAGTAATACATGGCCATGATTTAAAAAAAAAAAAAAAAAAAAAAGGCAAACCAGAGAGGAGTCAAGATGGCAGAGAAGTAGCAGGTTGAGGCAACATCAGATAGCAGAAGATCAGCAAGATAGCTGATCAAACCATCCCAAACACCTATAAATCCGGAGACCAAATAGAAGAAGAACAGCAATTCTAGAAACAGAAAATCGACCACTTTCTGAAAGGTAGGACCAGCGGAGAAGTGAATCCAAAGCGATGGGAAGATAGACCACAGGGGGAGGAGCCAGCTCCCAGCAAGCGGCAGAGCAATGGAGCACAAAATCAGAACTTTTAAAAGTCTGCTCCACTGAGTGACATCTCTCCAGAGGCTAAGCCAGGGTGAAGCCCATGCCAGGAGAGCGTAGCCTCAGGTCCCTCAGGCTCACAGAAGGATCAGGGCTGTCTGAGTGTTGCAGAGCTCACAGGTATTAGAGTGGGGAAGCCAGCTACAGAGATGGAGTCGAGGAGCGAGCTCTCAATTCGGGATTACCTTATCGTGATCTGTGGCACAGGCCACTGCTCTGTGAGCAGGGACCCCACAGGATCTGGGGAGACCCCCCTAGAAGAACTCAGGGATCAGTGGGTTTCAGAGACTCCAGGCAGGGCTGTGTGCCAGAGACAGAGAAGCTTGGTCACAGGTTGGAGGCCAGAGAGACGGGAGTGATTGAGCACTATTCTCCAAGCACGCACTGAGGAGTAGGGCCCCGAGCTCTCGGCTCCTCTGGGCCAGAGATTGGGAGGCTGCCATTTTCATTCCTGACCTCTGGAACTCTATGTAAAGTGTTCAGGGGTAGTGAACCCGAGCGGATTACTTAGCCTTGACCCTGGTAAGGGCGGTGCATTTCCACCTTGGGCAAAGACACTTGAGAATCACTATAATATGCCCGTCCCCCAGAAGGCCAACAAGAAATCCAGCCAAGACCAAGTTCATGTACCAAGAAAACAGCGGAATTCCAGAGGAAGAGAAAGCAAAGCATGGAATTCATGGCATTCTCCCCATGATTATTTACTATTGCAAATTTAATAAGATTTTTTAATTTTATTTTTTTCTTCCACTAATTTTTTTTTTAATTTCCACCCTTTCCCTTTCCTCTTTTAATGTTTTTAACTAGTTTCTCTTAACAATACCTTTCATAAAAAAATTTTTTTTGGACCTTCATTATTAAAGTCATATTTTATCCTTCATTGTGTCTAACTTTATTTTTTGTTTACACATAGGGTTTTTTCTTCTAAAATAAATTTGGGTTACAACTTCTTCTAATAGATCAAAATACACCCTAAATCTAGCAAAGGGCTTTGTTATAGTCTCCAGCCTGAGCAAATTGTCTCCAATTTCTTTTTCTTTATTCTCCCAACCAATTTATCATTATCAACACGTTTTATAGAAATTAAAAAAAATAATCTTTATAATCATATTCCATCCCTTCATTGTGTTTACCCTTATATATGTTTTTCATTCTTTAAAATTTTGGGAGGTAGTTTCTTCTAAGAGAACAAAATACTCCCCAAATTAAGTGGGTGACCCTGTTCTATTCAACAGTCTATTTTTTTCTTTATTTGTTTACTGTTTAAATTTTTTTTCTGAACTTCTTTTTACCCCCTTTCTTCCCCCCATGATTTGGGGTCTCTTCTGATTTTGTTAAAGCACATTTTCCTGGGGTCTTTGCCACCCTTTTAGTATTTTATTCACTCCTTCATATATTCTTATCTGGATAAAATGACAAGGTGGAAAAACTCACCACAAAAAAAAAAAAAAAGAACAAGAGGCAGTACTGAAGGCTAGGGACCTAATCAATACAGACATTGGTAATATGTCAGATCTAGAGTTCAGAATGATGATTCCCAAGGTGCTAGCCAGGCTTGAAAAAGACATGGAAGATATTAGAGAAACACTGTCTGGAGAAATAAAAGCCCTTTCTGGAGATATAAAAGAACTAAAATCTAACCAAGTTGAACTCAAAAAACGCTGTTAATGAGGTGCAGTAAAAAAAATGGAGGCTCTCACTGCTAGGATAAATGAGGCAGAAGAGAGAATTAGTGATATAGAAGACCAAATGACAGAGAATAAAGAAGCTGAGCAAAAGAGAGACAAACAACTACTGGACCATGAGGGGAGAAATTGAGAGATAAGTGATACCATAAGATGAAACAACATCAGAATAATTGGGATTCCAGAAGAAGAAGAAAGAGAGGGGGGAGCAGAAGGTATATTGGAGAGAATTATTGTAGAGAATTTCCC
>NW_019156210.1:0-3822 GCF_002288905.1 Enhydra lutris kenyoni | reverse complement strand
TGGTGCAGGTGGGAAATCCACAGAAGCTAGTGGAGCAGCAGGCCATGTCAGGAGCTCGGTTGAGAGTTGGTTTGCTTGGTGGAGTTTCTGGGTTAGAACTGCTTATTTCACTTGGGCCTTTTATAGGTCTTGGCCAGTTCCTGTGTTTGTGATGGGCAGCATTTTTATCTTGTTACTCTTTAAACAAGCTTTTCCAGAGTCCTTTGATTGTTCAAATATTGAGTTATTTTAAATGCATCCCAGATTGGTTTTTCCTTATTGCTCAGCTAATGCTCACTAAATGTTTTTGTCCTTGGTAGAAATGTTGTTTCATTTCCAAACAATGCTATAATTTCTCCTCAAGTCTCAGCTTCCATTCTGCATTTACGATCATATCACCTGACAAAGTGACTCTCACTCATAAGATGATGTGAATTTTTAGGGTCATATTCACCAGACTCAAGTCTCCAGAGGAAAATTATTAACAATTGATTGTCTTTTATGTAAGACTGTCATTGTATTTTTTTTTAAAGATTTTATTTATTTGCCAGAAAGAGAGAGCACAAACAGAGGAAATGACAGGCAGAGGGAGAGAAAGAAGCAGGCTCCCGTTGAGCAGAGAGCCCGATGTGGGACTCGATCCCAGGACCCTGAGACCATGACCTGAGCTGAAGGCAGAGGCTCAACCCTTTGAGCCACCCAGGTGCCCCTGTCTTTGTATTTTTTGATTAATAAGATTATAGTCCCTACAGTCAGCCAGATAAAAACTCTGATAAACTTCACATTCATAGAAATTCATAGATTTTTTCCAGGAATTGGACCTCTCCAATTTCCATGATCTCTCCTGAACTTCACACATTTAGACATCAGAATATATCACTGACGAAGATCTGTAGAACAAAAATGGTTCTGTTCCAATTTATTGTGGATATTTTATTAGCATGAATTTAAAAGGTTAAAATTCATAGCCAATAATTAGGAAAATATCACACAAAATTTCAAGTATAATTTGTATTTCTCTATGAAAGGTAAAAATCACTGCTATGTAGATTATCTAGATGGTATTTTTTTAAAGATTTTATTTATTTATTTGACAGAGAGATCACAAGTAGGCAGAGAGGCAGGCAGAGAGAGGAGGGGAAGTAGGCTCCCCACTGAGCAGAGAGCCCCATGTGGGGCTCCATCCCAGGACCCTGAGATCATGACTTGAGCTGAAGGCAGAGGCTTAACCCACTGAGCCACCCAGGCACCCCTAGACAGTATTTCTTAAAGGTGGGATTTTCATTTTATGTAACTATACCATGTGCCCTATGAAATGATATTAGGCCAAAGAGCATGACAATTGATTTTATGAAGGGGAATCAATAAAAGAAAAAGCAGGAGTTAGGAGATACTTTTTCTGGATTACAGTGTATATAAGGCAGGGTAGGAAATGAATGATCAAATATCATTCAATAGATATAAGTGCAAAGAGATTAAATATCCTTATACTTAAGATATAAATGTAAAGGGATTGATGTTGTGGTATGGACCACTTTTAATTTTCCCTGAGCTTCAGTCAATGTTAGAATACTGTTAAATCTAGGAATGGCTATAATTTGGAGAGGTAAATGATTTGCTCCATTTACAGAGTACATAACCGGAAATTTTGATGTAAATTTCAGGAAAATAAATTTGAAACAATTTTGGTGGTTGTCAAAAGAAAGAATTTGTTGTCAAAAGATGAATGTGTAGGGTTACATGGGGGGAAATGAAAAAAAAAGTGGTGACCAAAAAGAGCATATTATTGCTACTTGTGGTAGGTTTATTCTTTCCTTCCAATCTTGAATAGGAGCATATAGTTATTTATGAGGTGGAAGAATTGGTTTGTGCAGTGATAGAATTACATTAGGATGTGATTCATGCCACTGTCAAGAAAGATGTTCACGTCATATGATAACCATAACTATAGGTATGAAGTTAAAAAGTGGTTGAAGGATTCATTAAATATCAGAGATAAAAAAATTAATAAATCACCTTGTCCAAACATTTGATTGTATAGTTATAGAAACTGACATCATTAAAAAAAAAAAAGAAACTGACATCATTGTTTTTATAAGTAGCAAATGTTTATTAAGTCATCATTTATGCACATAGCAGTAAAGGGTTGTACAGAAAGCAAGATTCAATCTGTCTCATATCTTGCTCTAGTGTACAAATCATTGTAGTATTGATAGGAGGAATGAATCAAGGGAAAGAGTCAAATATATTATCATCCATCCTCATAGTTTTAAGTTGGAACACTGATGTTGTGGTACAGACTGCTTTTAATTTCCTCTTGGCATCAGCTGATGTTAGTATACTACTGAGTCCAGGAGTGACTACATTTTGGAGAGGTTAGTGACTTGCTTTATTCACATAGCACACAACAGAAGAGCTGGGTATAAAACTCCTACCTCTCCCTCCTGTATCAGTTCATTTTATTTTATATCATGCTGTTTTCCAGGATCAATAAATTATTAAAACTCTTTGTCTCCTATTAAGAAAATACTTAAAAAAAAAGAAAATACTTTATAATAGCTCAGGAATAGAAATATTAGTAGTGAGCAGAAATGCTATGGAGTGGTAACTTTAATCACATAGTAAATAAGCATGAATATGTTCAGATTCTTTTAAGTGTCTTCTGGCCAGAAGGGTTTTCTCTAGAGCTGCAATAACACATTTGATTTTTAATTGTTTCTTATTTCCCACATTCATATTAGGTAACATACCTTGGGTTTCTATGTCTGCCATATTCTTTGTGTCTTCTTTATTCCGTGGCTATCATCTTAGTTAAGTTCTTACTGTGTATCACTTGGACCAGTACAATGGCCTCTTAATTTGTTTCTGTATAGCCATTATATGTCCAGACTTTGGAGTTCTTTTTTGATAAGCAGCTGCCATAAGAATCATCCTGTTACCCAATGCCTGTCACGCCATTCTCTTTTTCCAAGGCTTTCAACAGGTCCTTAGAATTTATTGCATTAAGGGCATACTCCTTTGGTTAGTATTCAAAGCACACGCATTTTCCAAATCTATCTTCCATTATTCCTTTGGGCTCTCTGCTCATTCTACATATGTCCAGTGTTCCCAGCCAAACTATCCTCTGAATAATCCCTCTCTCTATACATTTGTGCACACTGTTACCAGTGTTGAGAATGCCATCTGCCTGTAGATCTGCATGCCAAAATCTTAACCCATATACAATGCTAGTTCCCTTTTTAGTCCTTCTTGTTCTCCGCAATCAATAGTGATTTCTCTGTTGACATCAAAGTGTGTTGTACTTTTTTTTCATTTTGTAATTTTTACTTGCATTATTATGACTTTCATTTCTCTCCCTAGAAGTTTTTTAAAGAGGGACACATTTTTAACTCAAGTTTAATTGCTGTTGTATACCATCTAGCCTGTGATTTGCCAATGTTAGGCAATCAGTACATTTTTTATTTAAATTTAATGAAAATAATTAGAATGAATAAGTAAAACCAAATATGTATTTGCTAGGCCAAAGAAGAGAAGTTTATTAGAAAACAAGCATGCCACAAGACCCAAGATCTATAGTGGGAAGAAGGGAGTTGATACTGTTACAAAGACTTGAGAACAGTCCAAGTCTTAAGAGATGAGCTTGGATTTCCATTCATCCTCTGGTTGGCTTGGATTTTGATGGTTCAGGGAAGGAGGTTTGGTAGGTAGAGATGGGAGTATGGCTTTTTTTTTTTCAGAAGGTTGATTGCTTGTCCTAGATGGTCAGTACACTTCTCAGCAGCAGGGGGAGGTCCTACAGGTGGTGCGGCAGGGGGCAGGCTGGCAGCAGGGGGGGCGGCAGCA
>NW_019156209.1:0-3824 GCF_002288905.1 Enhydra lutris kenyoni | reverse complement strand
TGGGCAGACCCGTAGGGCATTTCTTCCTTCCGGTGGGCAGGCAGAAGGCAGCTTTGTTTTTCCAGAATTCCCAATATGGATGGCCTGCTGGCCAGGTGTGTGCAGATGGAAGTCTGAAAAAAAGCTATGCTTATGTTCAGTGCCGAGGCCATAAGGTTCCAATGGGCAGCGTCTGCTTCGAGATCTCAAGCACCTGAGGATGATCGAGTGTGAGATGTCTGCTCACGCTGGAATTTCTATCCATGATGGCCCACGAATGCTCGTGCGGCCTCAAGAAGCCTTGGCGTCTTTACCAAGCTGGAGCTTGTGAGCTGCTCCAAACAGCAAGGTGTCCTTCTGTGGGACAGAGGAAGTCCAGATAGAGTGCTCCAGGGTCCCCATATGGAAAGATTCGATAGCAGAGCTCTCCGAATGGATGCCTGGAAACTCCAGCTCCGTTACCACTGAAGCCTAGGAACAGGACAGCTTTGATCCAGTGGCTCTGTTTCGCAGTTCCTAGAGATCTGAATTGACGGAGGTTCTCAGTCTGACGGGTCACAATGCTGCTGGGTGTCCAGGGAGACCTCAGAATGTGCTGGTAGCTCTGGGGCCATGCAGGAACCTCCTAGCCTGTGGGTGGGACCCCGTTCCCAAGAGCAAAGTTACCTTCTTGGGACCAGAGGCGTTCTACTGTATGGCTCAGGGACCACACGTTGGGCCATATGTTTGTTTTCCAGAACAGGCAGGAGGGACAGAGGCTTGAAAGCCTAAGCTAGGTTTTGGATGAGGTCCTAGGGGATGTCAGTTTGAATCTTCGGACTCAGGCCCATTGACGTGCGTGTCTTCCTGAAGGTAGGTGCCGACGGTGTCTCATAGTGCGCCTTTTTTCCAGAGCGGCCTATGAAATTGGGGTGGGTCCCGGTGCCTTGCAGGTTTCTTCCATTCTGGATGGTTTGGGCAACTGAGACGGGCCGAGTTTCCTCAGGAGAGCAGGCCCAGTGATGCGGTGTGGATCTGGGGGTCACATCCTGGAGTGCATATGGTCAAGGCTTTGGGAACGAAGTCTTCAGACAGCAACTCGGGGAAGTATTAGGGGCGAGGTTACGGCAGGCCCGATGTGCAGACCCTGAAAGCAGCTCCTCCGGATTTGAAATTCGGGTGCCTGGAAGGCAGTAGCAGAGGCTTTTGTCTCTGGACTATATACCTAGGATGGTCTCGGAATGGACAGGTGAGCACATGGGTCCATGGGATATTCTCCCTTTCTGGGGATTCTGCCAGGCTCCCAAGAGTTTGGTGTTTTCCTGGGGGAAGGGAAGAGTGCTCTTTTCCATCTCAGGGGTCCTGCCCAAACAGGGATTCCAGAGACGGGTTGTGGGTCACGTGGCCTGGACAACCCCACCAAGTGTTAGGATTTGGGTCTAGGGGCACAATAGGTTCTCTCTGTGGNCAAGTGTTAGGATTTGGGTCTAGGGGCACAATAGGTTCTCTCTGTGGGATCCTGGTCCAGCCCCGACAGGCTGTCCTTGAAAGGGGTCTCAGTCTAAGAGTCACAATGCTTCTTGGTGCCAAGTTGCCCCTCCTGAGTGGGCGTGGTCTCATGGGACATGCACGAGGCTCCCACTCTGAAAGTAGTACAACCATATCAACATCCACTTTCCTGCCATGCGGAAGGAGGAGTACTCTTTTGTACTTCAGGTACACAGAAGGGCAGGGTTTTGCACTACCTTCTGGGGTCAGATACCTGCATACCCAGGTTGGATGGAAATAACGGGCTCGGGCCAAGGCAGTTCCCACCTGCAGGTTATGGGTCCCGCTATCTGGCTGGCCGACAGGAGATTGGTTCTCGGGCTGTGTTAAGCAGAGCATTAGTTCACAGGGCGACCTATGATATCAGGGTGCCCTGGAGGGCCTTGTGGTTGGTCGCTCATTGGGGTTTTGGGCAGACCTGTAGGACATTTCTTCTTTCTGTTGGCCAGGTAGAAGGCAGCTTTGTGACTCCAAAATTCCCAAGGTGGAGGGCCTGCTGGCCAAGCTTGTGAGGAACGAAATCTGAAAACACAAGCTTTGGATATGTTCAGTGCCGAGGGCATGACAGTTCCAATGTGCAGCAGCTGTTTCATGATCTCCAGAACCTGAGGATAGGCCAGGGTGAGATGTCTGCTCACACTGGAATTTGTATCCATGATGGCCAACGAATGCTAGGTGGCCTCAAGAAGCCTTGGAGGCTTATGCAAACTGGAGCTTGTGAGCTGCTCCAAACCACAAGGTGTCCTTCTGCGGGACAGGGGAAGTCAGCTTAGAGGTCTCCCACATGGAAAGATTCGACAGCAGAGTTCTCCGAATGGATGTCTGGAAACCCCACCTCGCTTTACCACAGCAGCCAAGGAAAAGGGCAGCGTTGATCGGCTGCCTCTGGTCCGACGTTCCACGTGATCTGAGTTGACAGAGGTTCTCAGTCTGATGGATCACAATGCTGCTTGGCGTCCAGGGAGACCTTAGAAGGTGTGTGGCTCTGGGGCCATGAAGGAATCTCCTAGGCTGAGGGTTGGTCCCCGTTCTCAAGAGCAAGGTTTCCTTCTCGAGACCAGAGGGATTCTATTGTATGGCTAGGGGTCACACGTTGGGCCATAAGTTGGTTTTCCAGAACAGGCCTGAGGGACAGAGGCCTGGAAACATAAGCTAGGTATTGGATGAGGTTCTAGGGGCCTGTCAGGTTCAATCTTCAGACTCAGGTCCATTGACGTGCGTTTCTTCCTGCAAGTAGGTGCTGAAGGTGTGTCAGTCAGACTGCGCATTTTTTCCAGAGCAGCCTATGAAATTGGTGTGGGTTCAGGTGCCTTGAAGTTTTCTCCCATTCTGAAAGATTTGCTACTGAGATGTGCAGAGTTCCCTCGGGAGAGCAGTCCCAGTGATGCTGTTGGATTCTGGAGGTCCCATCCTCGAGGGCATGTGGTCACGGCTTTGGGAACCAAGTCTTCAGACAGCAACTCGGGGAAGAATTAGGAGCGAAGTTATGGCAGGCCCGATCTGCAGACCCTGAAAGCAGCTCCTCAGGATTTGCAATACGGATGCCTGGGAGCAGTAGCAGAGGCTTTTCGGTCTGGACTCTATATCAAGGATGGCCTCGGAATGATAGGGTTGCTACATGGGTCCATGGGAATTTCCTCCTATCTGGGATTTTTCCCAGGCTCCCAAGAGTTTGCTGTCTTTCTGGGGGAAGGGAAGAGTGCTGTTTTCCACGTCAGGGGTCCCGCCCAAACAAGGATTCCAGAGTGGGGTTGTGGGTCACGTGGCCTGGACAACCCCACCAAGGGTTCGGATTTGGGCCAAGAGGCACGAGAGGCCTGCTCTCTGGCTTCCTGTTCCAGCCCCCAACAGGGTGTGGTTTAAAGGGGTTTCAGGCTGAGGGTAACAAGGCCTGCGTGGGCCCACTTGCCCCTCCTGAGTGGGCGTGGTCTCATGGGCCATGTAGCTGTCTCCCACTCCAGAGTAGTACAACCATCTCCACATCACATTCCTGCCATGAGGAAGGAGGTGGAGTCTGCTGTGATTCAGGTTCCCCTATAGGCAGGGATTTGCGCTACCTTCTGGGGTCAGATACCTGCATACCCAGGTTCGCAGGAGATGACCGGCTCTGACCAAGACAGAGCCCACCTGCAGGATATGGGTCGCGCTATGTGGCTGGCTGACAGGAAGCCGGGGCTCGGGCTGTGTCAGACAGAGCATCAGTTCATAGGGCGGCCTATGATATCAGGGTGCCCTTGAGGGCCATGTTGCTGGACCTTCATCTGGCGATTCTGGGCAGACCCGTAGGGCATTTCTTCCTTCCGGTGGGCAGGCAGAAG
>NW_019156208.1:0-3831 GCF_002288905.1 Enhydra lutris kenyoni | reverse complement strand
GGGGGTTGGGAGGAGGGGGTGGGGTTATGGACATTGGGGAGGGTATGTGCTATGGTGAGTGCTGTGGAGTGTGTAAACCTGGTGATTCACAGCCCTGTACCCCTGGGGATAAAAATATATTATATGTTTATAAAAATTAAAATTTAAAAAAAACAAAAAAGATTCTCATCTGAATGTGAAAGAAAGGTGCACTCTCCCTGCTTTGCCACTTTGGGCAAGTTTCTTAACATCTCTGAGCCTGTTTCTTCATCTATAAAGCAGGGATAGTAAGTAAGTAAATAAATAAATAAATAAATAAATAAAGCAAGGATAATAATACCTAGCTCAAAGGATTATTAGTAAAGCTGATTTGAAGTAATGTTTATAAAATGCTTAGCGTAGTGCCTGCACATAGGAAGAGTTCCATCCACAAGAGTTGTCTGTTCCTGTTGAATGAATGGCCAGAGAGAACTGAGAAATTCCTAAGTGTAATCAAGTGGTTAACATTATAGCTCAGTTCAACAACAACAAAAAAAGGGGTTGTGTTTTCTCAAGAAAAACATGTGGGAAGTAAAGACCACAGGTAATACTGTATTATTTCTAATACCTGGGATGGAAAAACCCGTGTCCTTATTTTCAGGGACAGATCAGATGGAGAGTGTTGGGGAAAATGAGACTCCTATTTGACAGTGGGTAGCCCAATTCTGGAGAGGAAAGGAACACAGCTGAAACTTCCAAAATATAGCCCTGGAACTTGACCAAAAGGTTTTCAAATAAATATAACCTATGACAAAAATGGGGAGGAAAAAAAAAACCCATTCTAGGGTCATGCAAAGCCTGAAAAGGAAAAATTCTAAAAAGGTGTTACTTGACTAGATAATTTCTGGTCTAAATAACATGAAACCAAATAAAATTATGAAAAACAGAATTGTATCAGATTACACATAAAATTTTTATTGAGAATTTTGTCTTGTTACAAAGAATCCATAGGCCTTTAGTTATATTATATGGGTAAGATGCTGGACAGCAAACACGGTTACCAAAAGTCATCTGTTCCTTCGTGAGAAAAGCCTGTGAAACTAAATTAGGGAAAGATAAAAACAATTTTAATTTATTAAATTCTTGTGAAGTTTATTCAGGGATCCTCATAATATTTGCATTCTTTCTCTGTGGGGTTTCCGACCTTGTTTAAAATTTCTCTCAGAAGTAATTTCACAAATTAAAAAATGAAACAGATTTATCTTTTTGAAGTCTTAATTTTGATTTTCACTAATTTTTCACAGAGAGACTCAAATATCTGAACGTTTCCCTTGGCCAACAAACCGGCAACGTAATGGTTTGTGTAGGAACACCGCACTGAGGAAACCATACCTTTCGTCTTTATCGCTAGATGGCAGCAGGTCCACTTCTGAGGCTTCTCTGCCAACTTTTTTTGAACTCTGACACAAAGAGGGAAGAATTCTGAAATTACATATGTATCAATCTTATTCAACACTCTGATTTCTCTCAGGACTAATCTGAGATATAGATGCAATTCAAAAGTCTAAGAAAGAGGGGACTTTTAAACATGAAATTCAGCAAGCACATAAAAAAACTATCTGGTGCCCATTCTCAATACCCATGGTGAGACAGAAGTAAAACTCCAGGGCTTCGGACAGTACTCAGACATTCATTATTCATGAACAGAACTTCATTATGTTCTTTTTGTTCTTAAAATGATAGACATCCTAAACTTATAAAATATGACAAATCAAAACCTCTTCAATCTTCACCCAAGCAAAGCAAGGATATTTTGTCGAGTCTCATGTATCAAAAAGACTCAGGGCTCTATCTGAACTGTGGATTTTCTATGCTTCCACCTTTTTGGCTCCAATGGAGAAGGCAGATTTGGGTCCTACAGTTTTGGAACAAACGAAAGCATCTTGGCAGCCCCCTCCACAGAAGGCTGGTCCGCAGCATCAGCACCTTTTCTGCTGTCTCCTGGTCTTGTTCCTGCTGAATAATCTTCATGTATTTCTCCAAAGGATTTTCACCACAAACAGACTGGCCTTTTATTTCTTCAATATTGATTTCTTTTTCCATTTCAATTTTCAAGGACTCTTCAATCATCCTCTGTGGAATTACACGTGCCAACACAGGAAATACACAAACACATTAAAACAACCTGTAAGTGTTTAAAAAGGCACAGTAATATAATCTTGGTCCTGTAAGTACAACCTGCATGCCAAAGAACTGGTTTTTTAGTTGAAGTCATTGCTATCAAAGGGGGACAAACAGGTCATCTCACTGAAGGAAGGCATTAATTCACCTCAAATGTCCTGTGCTTTACGCCAGATGAACCAGGAGTCCAAGGAACATCCATAGGGAAGATAAATTCTGGTAAGACTCAGCAGGTATGTGAAGTGGCCAGAGTAACCCATGTGCCTGGGACCAGAAGCAGGACCAAGGTGGTCAGAAGAGAACCAGAGGAAGGAGGAGAGCAGGGGTGCCCCTGAAAGCCACTGCTGACCAGCAGTCACCTCTGCAGGATTACCCTTGTTCCAGCTAGCTGACGTTGAATGTCTTCTTTAAAACCCATTTTTAAAAAGGAAAGACCTAGAACAAAGCCAAGCCCACCTTCTTTATGGCTTGTTTCCAGGACCAGATAAGAATGCACGAGAATGAGCTTGCAAAACCTCCCCTTTGCTGCTGAACTCCTAAGGTCTTTGTTATACACAGCCTTTCTCAGTGCTCTTAAGCAAAGAAGACCGGGATACCTACTGCAGGCTTTTAATACTAAACTTATAACTAAAATTTGTATGGAACCTCAAAAGACCCAAATAGCCAAAGCAATTTTGGAAAAAGAACAAAGCTGGCGGTATCACAATGTCAGATTTCAAGATATACGACCAAAGCTATAGTAATCCAAACAGTATGGTACTGGCACAAAAACAGACACACAGATCACTGGAACAGTGAGCCCGAAAGTAAACCCATGCTTGTATGGTCGACTGACTACAACAAAGGAGGCAAGAATATACAACAGGGAAAAGACAGTATCTTCAGTAAGTGATGCTGGGAAAACTGGGCCACTTTCTTAAACAAAAATAAGCTCAAAATGGATGAAAGACCTAAATGTGCAACCTGAAATCACAGAAATCCTACAAGAGAGCAAGAGCAGTAACTTCTCTGACATTGCCCTTGGCAATATCTTTCTAGATATGTCTTCTGAGGCAAGGACAGTGAACCGTCAGAACGGCTAAAGCCAAAGAGACAATCGACAGCAACTGTTGGTGAGGATGTGGAGAAAAGAGGAACCCTGTGCCCAGCTGGTGGGCACGCAAACGGTGCAGCCGCTGCGGAAACAGTATGGAGGTTCCTCAAAATATTAAAGACAGAATTACCCTATGATCTAGTAATTCCACTACTGGATATTTACCGAAAGAAAACAAAAACAATCATCTGAAAAGATACACGCACCCAGATGTCTACTGCAGCATTAGTCACAATGGCCAAGAGAGGGAAGTAGCCCGAGTGTCCACACATGGGGGAGGGGGTGGAGAGGGGCTGTGCACACGATGAACCAGTGCTCAGCCACAGAAAGGAAAAGGATGGGGTCTTGCCATCTGTGACAACACGATGGACCCAGAGACTATTATTACACTGCGTGAAATAAGTCAGACACAGACAAATACCATGTGATTTCACTAATGTGTGGAATCTAGAAAACAAAACAAATGAACAAAGAAACAACAAATCCAAAACACCCAAACTCAAATACAGACAACAAACTGGTGTTTGCCAGGGAGGAGGGGGGTAAGGGGTGGGGGAATAGATAAAGGGGATTAAGAGGTACAAACTTCCAGTCATAAG
>NW_019156207.1:0-3831 GCF_002288905.1 Enhydra lutris kenyoni | reverse complement strand
CAACACCCAAGATGTAAAAGTGTAATAAAGAAGGCAAGCAGAGGAGAACCAGGACTTGGAAAACTGGTTGGTTGCGTTCTTTGGGTTTGGGAAAGATTCCTTCCTGTTAGCTATATGATCTGCAGAGGGAAAGATCAGGCACAGGAGAACATGTCATATGCGCTTCCACTGGAAGTCAGCCCCAGGCCCTGCTGTGTGTGTGTGTGTATGTGTGTGTTTGTGTGTGTGTGTGTGTGTGTGTGTGATGTCTGCCTCCTGCCAGAGAACCGAGGATTTTAAGGCTGGTGAAGAGTGAAATAGCTAGCATTACACATGTGACTTGCTCTGTGCCAAGCACATTTTTTACTTAGCTTTAAAATTATCCACAGCTACCACCAATGACCAACCCCTGGTGGGACAGATAGACAAAGAAATAAACAGGCTTACTGAAAAGCCCACAGCGGTCACATGAAAGAGCAGCACTGACACCCAGCACTCCTGCTGCCATCTCAGTAGCTGCCTCACCATTTGGCCTGAATCTTCATTTTTAATGGAAAATGCAAAACTGTGCATGAAGATTATGACTGTGGCACGGTGTCCCAAAGACTGCCACCAACACTACATCCCCTGTGTATAAGGGATACTGTGCTGACCATGGAGAGGGGAGCCTGTCCCTCACCCTTTGAATACAGGCTGGGGGATTGCTTTGATGCCTGGCCACAGGGGGCATCCCTGACTGACAGAACCAGACCTAGGCCCTGCAGGCCCCAGCTGAAGCTCCAGCTTTCTTGGAACTCAGGTGTGGTGCTGTAAGGGAGCTGAAGTAGCCTTCTAGAGGAAGAGCCTCATGAGAACAATGAGAAAAGTACACAGAATTGACTCAACTTTAAAATAGAGAAGTACAGGGGCACCTGGGTTGTGCAGTTCATTAAGCATCAAACTCTTGGTTTCAGCTCAGGTTATGATCTCTGGGTCCAGAGAATGAGCTCTGTGTTGGCCTTCCAGCTCAACTCAGAGTCTTCTTGGGACTACTCTTCTCCCTCTGCCCCTTGCCCCCCTCAAATAAACAAAGAAAACTTTAAAAAATAAAGAAGTACCTCGTTCTTGTTTTCTTCAGGTTGGGTAAAGAGAAGTGATTATGTGGACATAAAACATTTCAGAATTCAGGTGGTACAGAGTTGCACTTCCAGCAGCCAGCCCATTACCCAAGAGATGACCTGGGAACCTGCCTCCTGAGTGTCATAGCCCTGGGGTCCCTGAGGCCAAAGCCATCCTTTCTGCCTCTTGGAAACATATCTCCCATGACTAGAACCAAGTGGAGCCATTGTCCACCTGCCCCAGCCATATTCCCTGGGCTGCTTCCCTGGGGCCCCAGTGGTTCTGAGAGAGCAGCCAAGCATCCAGGCAGAGCTGGTCCCATGTCTTTCCCAACAGGCCCCTAGGCAAAGTCCTCAGCACTGAAATATGTTCATTGGCATGTGAAGAAGTAGGGAGGCCTGGGAGTTTTCCCATGGGAAGCTGGGGCTTACTTTACATCGTAGGCCTGATGTTCACGTTGGAGGCTATAATCCACCAACACCGCCTTTGACTCTTGCCTCCTTATATCCAACCACTTACATTACTCAGAGCACGTGGGTGCTCCTAGAAAGAGTTTTGTTGGTAATGGACCTGGGAGAACTGCCTGCCCCCTGTCAGCAAGACCTAGCCCTGACTCACCAAATCTGTAAATACAGGTGCTTCCACAAAAGCCTTCAAAGCACTCTGCTTACCCACTTTGCACTTCTCTTCAGTGACATGCAGAGGTGATCTGTGGAGCCCCTCCTGTGTGCACAGCCCAGGACAAAGGGCTGACAGCTTGACAAGGATGACTCCAACGTAGCCCCTGAGCTCAAGCTTACCATGGGGGTAATGGGGAGAGGCAGAGAGAAAGTCACTCAAATGAGTGAAATGCAAAATAAAACCCAAACAAAAATTCCATAATAGGAGGCTTGAAGCAGGTCTGAAGGAGGAGAACATTTGGTGGGCTGGGAGTCTAGGAGTGCTTTCAGAAGGGTGTTGGGGAACCCCCCCCGCCATGTTCCCACTTTGCAGTGTTGCCATGACCTGAGTGGTAATGATGACATCTGGGGAGGTTTTTATACATCCCCTTTGGTAGTGGGGGCTCAATGATTCTCATATAGCTGCAGCACAACCTTTGTCTCCCATCCTGTAACACTGCACACCACATCCCTGTGGATGAGCTGCCTGACCACATGCCCTGTGGGGTTAACCCCATGATACACAGCAACTACAGGGTGGGAGCGCTCCACACCAAAGAGCAGCACAGGAGGTGAAAATCAGGACAAACTCCAGGGCTCCAAAGGAGACATACCATCTGCCGCAGCTCACACCTGACTGATGCAGTCAGGAGCACGGTCTGCAGCTTTCTTTAAAGCTGGCCTACCTAGAGCTGGCTTCGTCCTGTACAGAAGTGCCACCAGGGATGGATGGTCTGATGGGTTTCTGGTCCAGCAGCTTCTGAGAATGGCCGCCAGTTCTGCCTGGGAAGATTTGTATTTCAACATGGATGAAACAAAAAATTAAGGGGGTGGACAACTAGGGAAGGCTCTGAGCTCACTCTTGGGATTCCCACTGAGCTCAACTGATGACTCAATGGGGAGGTAACAGGAGGAGCAGGAGGCTTATACTCCAAAGGGCAAAGTGATGAGACAGCCAAGTACAACATTGTTCAGAGAAGCCACCTACCAAACTAGGACAGCCATCCTGAACAGTGTGTGGATTTCCTGTATGTGCCAGAAAGGCCCAGGGACCACTTGTCCTCATGGTTCATCGGGTGGGTTTATCCTCTGGCACAGGCTTGCAAAGTCTACTCACTCCTCTTCAAAGACCCTAATGCCCACTAGCAGTCCACCCTGTCCCCTTCATGGTCTCAGTGCAGTGGGTATCCTTGCTCAGACATTTGTCTGGCAGTGATCACTCTGGATGCTTGGGTTCTCCATCACAAGAGTCTATGGGGGGAGGAAGGGCATCCAGGGAGCAGTCTTTGAGCAGGTCTGAGCTATCAGGCCCCTTTTCTTGCCCCAAGAAGGCAAAAGGTGGCTGAAACCACTCTTGCTATCTTTGCCTGTGGCAACAGGAATGCTTCCATGGGCTCCCCAGCCTCTCACCTCAATTAACCCAAATATATAGAGGTTTTATATAGAGCACAACTTTGAGACAAACACCCGGAAAACAGAGGGCTCAGCCAGTAAACAGGTGCTGGCCACCTGGGGAGACCCTGCTTTCTCGGGAAAGACACTGCTTTCTCCAGGTGCTGGTTCCAAAGACAGATTAAACAGGACCCCAACCCTGAAAGCACCAGCTGAGAATACAGGAGGATGTGAACTCATTGACTGCTTCAAAAAACCAGTGGTAGAAAATATAAATCTGGTAGCACCAAACATCTGATAGCATGGTATTTGGAGAAATTTAAAGCCGACCAACACTGCCACCTGGCGATGAATTCTTCATTTAACTTTTTTCATTATTAAGTCTAAGCTTTAATCCCAGTCCCCCTTTTTACCCATTTTCCCAAAACACCTCCTTCCCCTCTGGTAATCATCCTATTGTTCTCTTGAATTAAGAGTATGTTTCTTGGTTTTGCTCTCCCCCTTCTTTGCTCATTTATTTTGTTTCTTTAATTCCACACATTAAAAAAAAAAGTCCACATATGAGTATAATTATAAGGTATTTGTCTTTTTCTGGTTGATGTAATTCACTTAGCATAATACTCTCTAGATCCATCTATGTTGTTGCAAATGGCAAGATATTCTTTTTTATGGGAAGTCTACATTTAATGTTAACGTTACTTCC
>NW_019156206.1:0-3832 GCF_002288905.1 Enhydra lutris kenyoni | reverse complement strand
TGAAGGTGTGTCAGTCAGACTGCGCATTTTTTCCAGAGCAGCCTATGAAATTGGTGTGGGTTCAGGTGCCTTGAAGGTTTCTCCCATTCTGGAAGGTTTGGGAAACTGAGATGTGCAGAGTTCCCTCGGAAGAGCAGGCCCAGTGATGCTGTTTGGTTCTGGAGGTCCCATCCGTTAGGACATGTGGTCACGGCTTTGGGAACCAAGTCTTCAGACAGCATCTCGGGGAAGATTTAGGAGCGAAGTTATGGCAGGTCCGATCTGCAGACCCTGAAAGCAGCTCCTCAGATTTGCAATTCGGATGCCTGGGAGCAGTAGCAGAGGCTTTTCTGTCTGGACTCTATATCTAGGATGGCCTCGGAATGTGAGGGTTGCTACATGGGTCCATGAGAGGTTCTTCCTATCTGGGGTTTTTCCCTGGCTCCCAAGAGTTGCTGTCTTTCTGGGGGAAGGGAAGAGTGCTATTTTCCACGTCAGGGGTCCCGCCCAAACAAGGATTCCAGAGTGGGGTTGTGGGTCACGTGGCCTGGACAACTCCACCAAGGGTTCGGTGTTGGGCCAAGAGGCACGAGAGGCCTGCTCTCTGTCGTCCTGTTGCAGCCCCCAACAGGGTGTGCTTTAAAGGGTTCTGAAGCTGAGGGTCACAATGCCTGCTTGTGCCCAGCTGCCCCTCCTGAGTGGGCATGGTCTCATGGGCCATGTAGCTGGTCCCACCCTAGAATAGTTCAACCATCTCAACATCCACATTCCTGCCATGAGGAACGAGGAGTACTGTGCTGATATTCAGGTTCCCCCATAGGCAGGGATTTGCGCTACCTTCTGGGGTCAGATACCTGCATACCCAGGTTCACAGGAGATGACGGGCAGTGACCAAGAAAGAGCCCACCTGCAGGATATGGGTCACGCTATGTGACTGGCTGACAGGAGGCCGGGGCTCGGGCTGTGTCAGACAGAGCATCAGTTCACAGGGCAGCCTATGATATCAGGGTGCCCTTGAGGGCCGTGTTGTTGGATTCTCATCTGGGGATTCTGGGCAGACCCGTATGGCATTTCTTCCTTTTGGTGTGCAGGCAGAATGTAGCTTTGTTTTTCCAGAATTCCAAATATGGATGGCCTGCTGGTAAGGTGTGTGAGGATGGAAGTCTGAAAACAAAGCTATGCTTATGTTCAGTGCCGAGGCCATAACAATTCCAATGTGCAGCGTCTGTTTCGAGATCTCAAGCACCTGAGGACGTTCGAGTGTGAGATGTCTGCTCACGCTGGAATTTGTACCCATGATGGCCAACGAATGCTCGTGTGGCATCAAGAAGCCTTGGCGGATTTCCGAAGCTGGAGCTTGTGAGCTCATCAAACAGCAAGGTGTCCTTCAGCAGGACAGGGTAAGTATAGTTAGAGGGCTCCAGGGTCCCCATATGGAAAGATTCGAAAGCAGGCTCTCCGAATGGATGTCTGGAAACTGCACCTCCATTAGCACTGAAGCCTAGGAACAGGGCAGCTTTGATCCAGTGGCTCTGCTTCGCAGTTCCAAGGGATCTGAGTTGACGGAGGTTCTCAGTCAGACGGGTCACAATGCTGCCTGGTGTCCAGGGAGACATTCGAATGTGCCGGTATCTCTGGGGCCATGCAGGAACCTCCTAGCCTGTGGGTGGGACCCCGTTCCCAAGAGCAAAGTTATCTTTCGAGACTAGAGGGTTTCTTCTGTATGGCTCAGTGACCACACATTGGGCCATATGTTTGTTTTCCAGAGCAGGCCGGAGGGACAAAGGCCTGAAAAACTAAGCTAAGTTTTGGATGAGGTCCTACGGGCATGTCAGGTTGAATCTTCGGACTCTGGCCCATTGACGTGCGTGTCTTCCTGGAGGTAGGTGCTGACGGTGTCTCATACAGCGCATTTTTTCCAGAGCGGCGTATGAAATTGGTGTGGGTTCAAGTGCCTTGCAGGTGTCTCCCATTCTGGATGGTTTGTGCAACTGAGTCGGGTAGAGTTTCCTCGGGAGGGCAGGTCCAGTGATGCGGTGTGGTTCTGGGGGTCTCATCCTGGAGGGCATGTGGTCAAGGCTTTGGGAAAGAAGTCTTCAGACAGCAACTCGGGGAAGAATTAGGGGCGAGGTTATGGCAGGCGCGATGTGCAGACCCTGCAAGCAGCTCCTCAGGATTTGAATTTCGGGTGCCTGGGAGGCAGTAGCAGAGGCTTTTCTCTCTGGACTGTATATCTAGGATGGTCTCGGAATGGAGGGGTGAGCACATGGCTCCATGGGATATTCTCCCTTTCTGGGGATTCTGCGAGGCTCCCAAGAATTTGGTGCTTCTTGGGGAAGGGAAGAGTGCTCTTTTCAATCTCAGGGTTCCTGCCCAAACAGGGATTCCAGTGACGGGTTGTGGGTCACGTGGCCTGGACAACCCCACCAAGGGTTAGGATTTGGGTCTCAGGGCACAATAGGTTCTCTCTGTGGGATCCTGGTCCAGGCCCGACAGGCTGTGCTTCAAAGGGTTCTCAGGCTAAGAGTCACAATGCCTGTTTGTGCCCAGTTGCCCCTCCTGAGTGGGCGTGGTCTCATGGGCCATGTAGGTGGCTCCCACTCTGAAAGTAGTACCACCATAACAACATCCACTTTCCTGCCATGGGGAAGGAGGAGTACTCTGTTGTGCTTCAGGTACACACAAGAGCAGGGTTTTGCACTACCTTCTGGGGTCAGATACCTGCATACCCAGGTTGGATGGAAATAACGGGCTCGGGCCAAGGCAGTTCCCACCAGCAGGATATGGGTCCCGCTCTCTGGCTGGAGGACAGGAGATTGGGTCTCGGGCTGTGTTACACAGAGCATTAGTTCACAGGGCGTCCTATGATATCACGGTGCCCTTGAGGGCCGTGTGGTTGGACGCTCATTGGGGGTTTTGGGCAGACCTGTAGGACATTTCTTCTTTCTGTTGGCCAGGTAGAAGGCAGCTTTGTGACTCCAGAATTCCCAAGGTGGAGGGCCTGCAGGCAACCCTTGTGAGGATCTAAATCTGAAAACACCAGCTATGGTTATGTTCAGTGCCGAGGGCATCACATTTCCAATGGGCAGCAGCTGTTTCAAGATCTCCAGCACCTGAGCATGGGCGAGGGTGAGATTTCTGCTCACACTGGAATTTGGCCCGTGATGGCCAACGAATGCTCGGGTGTCCTCAAGAAGCCTTGGAGGCTTATGCAAGCTAGAGCTTGTGAGCTGCTCCAAACCACAAGGTGTCCTTCTGCGGGACAGGGGAATTCAGTTTAGAGGTCTCCCACATGGAAAGATTCGACAGCAGAGCTCTCCGAATGGATGCCTGGAAACCCCACCTCGCGTTCCCACAGCGGCCAAGGAACAGGGCAGCTTTGATCGGCTGCCTCTGGTTCGAAGGTCCAGTGATCTGAGTTGACCGAGGTTCTCAGTCTGACGGGACCCAATGCTGCTTGGTGTCCAAGGGGACCTTAGAATGTGGCTGTGGCTCTGGGGCCATGCAGCAATCTCCTAGGCTGAGGGTTGGTCCCCGTTCTCAAGAGCAAGGTTTCCTTCTCGAGACCAGAGGGATTTTATTGTATGGCTAGGGGCCACACGTTGGGCCATAAGTTTGTTTTCCAGAACAGGCCTGAGGGACAGAGGCCTGGAGACCTTAACTAGATATTGGATGACGTTCAAGGGGCATGTAGGTTCAATCTTCAGACTCAAGTCCATTGACGTGCGTTTCTTCCTGCAGGTAGGTGCTGAAGGTGTGTCATTCAGACTGTGCATTTTTTCCAGAGCATCCTAAGAAATTGGTGTGGTTCAGGTGCCTTGAAGTTTTCTCCCATTCTGGAAAGTTTGGGCAA
>NW_019156205.1:0-3832 GCF_002288905.1 Enhydra lutris kenyoni | reverse complement strand
AGCTAGATAGCTTATCTCCCACTACCTGAAGTAGTCTCAGCCTGCTACTTCTCCGCCATCTTGACTCCTCCCCTGATTCTTTATCTTGATTAACAGTTGTCTTATGTAGTTGGCTGCTCCTATATTGGGGACATAAATATTTACAATTGTTAGATCTTCTTGGTGGATAGACCCTTTAAGAATGATGTAGTGTCCTTCTGTACCTCTGACTACAGTATTTAGTTTAAAATCTAATTTATCTGATATGAGAATCGCTACCCCATTGAGGCCCATTGGCATGAAAGATGCTTCTCCATCCCTTCACTTTCAGTCTGGATGTATCCTTAGGTTCAAAATGCATTTCTTGTAGACACCATACGGATGGGCCCTGTCGTTTTATCCAACCTGCAGCACTGTGCCATTTTATGGGCTCATTTAGGCCATTCACGTTGAGAGTGATTATTGACAGATACGTTTTTATTGACATTGTGTTACCTGTGAAGTCTTTGTTTCTATAGATTGTCTCCGTAAATTTCTGTTCAATGATATTCTTGGTTTTTTCCTCTTTTATAGAACCCCCCCTTAATATTTCTTGTAGTGCTGGCTTAATGGTCACATACTCTTTTAAACCTTGCCAGTCTTGAAAGCTCTTTATCTCTCCATCCATTTTGAATGTCAGTCTTGCTGGACAAAGTATTCTTGGCTGCACGTTCTTCTCCTTTAGTGCCCTGAATACATCTTGCCAGCCCTTTCTGGCTTGCCAGGTTTCTGTGGACAGGTCTGGTGTTATTCTGAGGGGCCCTTCTCTGTACATAAGGAATCTCTTCCTCCTAGTTGCTTTCAAGAACTCCTGTCTAAAATTACGATTCATCATTTTCACAGTGAGGTTTCTCAAGGTCTTTCTAGATTCTGTGATCTTGGGGGGAAAACTTTCTGCCTCTAGGACACGAATGCTGGTTCCGTTCACCAGATTGGGAATATTTTCATGGAGAACTTGTTCAACTATATCCTCTAGTCTTCTTTCTTTCTCCTCCCCCTCAGGGATTCCCATAATTCTGATGTTGGAACATTTCATGATGTTATTTATTTCCCTAATTCTGTTTTCATGGCCTCTAAGCTGTTTGTTCCAGGCCTCCTCCAGATCCTTTTCCTCTATCAGTTTGTCCTCTAGATCACTAATTCTGTCTTCTGCCTCAGTTACCCTAGCTGTTGCTGTTTTTACAACTACTTCATAGATGAGAAAATGAGACATACTGATGTTCCTAAGGTCACATAGTTAATATGTGGATGGGTCAAGATTTTAATCCAGCATATCTGGCACTAGGGTCTCTGCCTCTAAATATTACATTATATCTGAGGTTGATAAAGGAAGGCTTGTATTCTTGAGAATTTAACATAGTGAAAAAGTTCCTGGATTTCTATGATAAATTATTCTCCATCATCATGAGGAAAAGAATAAGACACTCAAATCCCATAAAAGGAATTGTGAAGAAGTGAAGAAGAGATTTCTTAATCAAACACTTCTAATGCACTTTAGCAGAATTGATTGAATAAACTAGCACACAATATATGTTTGTTGAGTGGATTCTCACAAACATAGGTTTTAAGTGGATTCACTTACAACAGGTCCAGTTTTCCCTACTAATCTTTAAGATGAGTTGATTAGACTGGTTTAGAAGATACGATCTTCCTAAAGAGTAAGAGGGAAAAGGGAGAAATGTTTGTTGGATATATTGTAGATCTATCTACCAGGCTTATATTTTTCTTAAAATTACATGTAAAAATTGGGCAATTATATGTATATAACTTGTATGTATATGTTATGTACATTATGTAATATGTAATTATATGTATATAACTTATATGTATATTATATGTATATGTAAATCTTAAACTTCAAACAACTAATTAAGTTACCACAAAATCAAATTCACTTGTCTCAAACAAAAACTTTCATTCTGCTGAATTGGGAGATATGAAAAGACTTCCTTCTCCTGAATTACCCTTTCTGCCACAAAGCAAACCTTATCCATTTTTTAAAATTTGGTTTCATTTTATTTGATTTACTTTGAGGAAATATAAAAGTTAAAAATATTGAATATGACTATTTGGATAAAATTCAACATTGCAAAATTTAAACATAAGCTTGTTAATTCTTAAATTGCTTTTTCGATTATGTAAGATAGAATATACTTATGAAGTATAGTTATAGTTGTATACCATGCAATTAAAATTCTCTTTATTGGAAAGTGGAAATTCATCTGTGATATACATGACTGGGATATTTGGTTAGCCATCACAGCTGTTTTCCTATTTAGAGTACAGGAGAGTTTCTCTCTTGGCAGTATGAATATTTATGGACTGATTGACCTTAAAGCACAGATCTAGCCTTCATCCATTGCACATAATAGCTAGGCATCAGATAAATACATTACTTACATTATATTGTGCATCATTTCCATAGGAAGGTCTGTTCTCATCTCCATTTTATAGATGAGTAAATTCAGACTTGCAGGAGTTAAATATATAACCTAAATAAATGTAATGCAATGTATATCAATCAATGGGATTTGAATACAAGATTTTTGTGTCAGGGTGCCTGGGTGGCTCAGTTGTTAAGCCTCTGGTTTTTACTCAGGTCATGATCCCAGGGTCCTAAGATCGAGCCCTGCTTGAGTTCCCAGCTCTGCTGGAAGCCCGCTTCTCCCTCTCACACTCCCCCTGCTTGTGTTCCCTCTCTCGCTGTGTCTCTGTCAAATAAATAAATAAAATCTTTAAGAAAACAAACAAACAAACAAACAAAGATTTCTGTGTCAAAAGCCCCAAACCCTATCCACAGTGATAGGGTTGCCATCATTAAGTATATTAAATATATTTAATAGAGATTATTTTTTAAAATTTTATTTATTATACAGGCTTTCTGTGGAACAAGGAACCCAAACAGGGCCTAATACCAGGAACCTGGGATCATGACCCGAGCCAAAGGTAGACGCTTAACAACTGAGCCACCCAGGTGCCCCTTAATGGTTATTTTTAAAACCGTACTTAATCTCTACCTTGTTTTTTGTCCTCATATTTTAAAAATGATTTTTTTTTCCATAATGTCACTTTTTCCTCTTTTCACCACCACCAACCTTGATGTTAAATATTTCTTCTCAGGATCAATTCCTTGGTCTTCTACTCGGTCTCCTTGCTTCTTACCTCAGACTACTTTAATAGATTTGGTACTCTGTCAACAGATTCCCATTTAAATTAAACTTGTGTTTCTTCATTCAAACACTTCTGTGTTCTTTAATATAAATATGAATTGCTTTAAGCTATTTTCTAAGCCTCTTGATCACCACCCCCCATTAACTACTTTATATCTCCCTTTCCACTGTCAACTCTTATTTTATCCAAGTGGATTTCCTCTCTGTGTTTAGGAATTTGTGGTACTCATTTTCATTTTCACATCTTTTTTTTCTCATTCTTTTTCCTATTTTACCTTTCCATGGAAAAGGACCAGTTAAAATGCCACATCTCTAGGCTGATTTTAGCTACTGCACTGCTTATTAACATGTTTCTTCTTGAAACTCTAGGCATTTATTATTCCTACCATTCATGAGGTGTTTAATCATATGTGTCTAATATCATCATATAACTCGAGGTGTATACTCATTACCTCTTCACTGCATCTTACACAATCTCTACCCATGAATTCTCTATTATATGCTGAGTGAATAGTAACTACAGTCAATTATGCATTTACCAAAGTTGTTCCACTTGAGAATAATCAAAGGTGATTGTACTTGAAAATGCAGTATCAGCTAAATGGTTTTTGCAATAGCACTGTTATTTTTATATTAATTTTCCT
>NW_019156204.1:0-3832 GCF_002288905.1 Enhydra lutris kenyoni | reverse complement strand
TTTTTTTTTAAGATTTTATTTATTTATTTGACAGACAGAGACCACAAGTAGGCAGAGAGGCAGGCAGAGATAAAGGGTGAAGCAGGCTCCCCGCTGAGCAGAGAGCCCGATGCCGGGCTTGATCCCAGGACCCGCGGACCATGACCTAAGCCAAAGGCGGAGGTTTTTTTTTAACCCACTGAGCCACCCAGGGACCACTCAGTCAAACATTTAGAGAAGAAATACCATCATTCTTGTACAAAATCTTTCAGGAAATAAAAGAATAATTTTTTGACATTTTCCCCTCACAGTTTTTATTTAAATTCTAGTTAGATAACATACAGCGTAATGTTGGTTTCCGGAGTAGAATTTAATGATTCTTCCCTTATATACAATACCCAGTACTCATCACCACAATTAACCTCCTTAATACCCATCACTCATTTAGCCCATACCCCACTCACCTCTCTCCATCAACTCTCAGTTTTTTCTCTATCCTTAAGAGTTTCTTATGCTTTGCTTCCCTTTTTTCTTCCTTCCCCTATATTCACCTGCTTTGTTTCTTAAATTCCACATATACATGAAATCATTTGGTATTTGTGTTTCTCTGACTAACTTGTTTGACTTAGGATGATATACTCCAGCTCCATCCACATCATTGCAAATGGCAAGATTTCATTCTTTTTGATGGCTGAGTAATATTCCTGTGTCAGTGTGTGTATGTGTGTGTATACCACCTTTTCCTTATCCATTCATTAGTATTCTTTCCATAGTTCAGACATTTGGACTCTTTCCATAGTTTGGCTATTGTTGATAATGCTGCTATTAACATCAGGGTGCATGTGGCCCTTCAAATCAGTATTTTTGTATCCTTTGAGTAAATACCTAGTAGTGCAATTGCTGGGTCTAAGATAGTTCCATTTTTAACTTTTTGAGGAACCTTCATACTGTTTTCTAGAGTGGCTGCACCTATTTGAATTCTCACCAAACTGTAAGAGGATTAACCTTGCTCTGCATCCTCACTAACATCTGCTGTTTCCTGTGTTAATTTTAGCCATTCTGACATGTGTGAGGTGGTCTAAATTATAAGTTTTGATTTGTGTTTCCCTGATAATGAGTGAGGTTAACCAGCTTTTCATGTGTCTATTAGCCATCTGGATGACTTCTTTGGAAAATATGTCTATTCATATTTTCTACCCATTTCTTAACTTGATTATTTGTTTTGGGGTATTCAGTTTGATAAATTCTTTATAGATTTTGGATACTAACTCTTTCTCAACTCTATCATTTGCAAATATCTTCTCCCATTCCAGAGGTTGCCTTTTAGTTTTGTTGACTGTTTCCTTCTCTGTGCAGGTTTTTATCTTGAAAATTCCCAGCAGTTAATTTTTACTTTTGTTTCCCTTGCCTTTGGAGACATGTCTAGTAAAAAGTTGCAATGGCTGGGTCTCCTGGGTGGCTCAGTTGGTTAAGCAACTGCCCTCTGCTCAGGTCATGATCCTGGAGTCTGGGATCGAGTCCCACATGAGGCTCTCTGATCGCCAGAGAGTGTTTCTCCCACTGTTCTCTCTCCTCTCGTGCTCTCTCTCATTCTCTCTCTCAAATAAATAAAAAAAATATTTAAAAAAAAAAGTTACAATGGCTGAGGTCAAAAAGGTTGCTGTCTGTGTTCTTCTCTAGGATTTTGATGGTTTCCTGTCTTACATTTAGAACTTTCATCCATTTTGAATTTACTTTTGTGTTTGGTGTAAGAAAGTAGTCCAGTTTCATTCTTCTGCATGTTTTAATAGTCCATCATAACCCTAATAACAAAATCTGATAAAAACATTACAAACATCAAAATACTGAACAGAATATTTGCAAATCAAACCCAGGAATATACAAAAAGAGTCATATTTTGCAGGGTAGCAATTTTTTCTAAAAGTTCAAAATCAATTTGACCTTCAAAATTCAAACAGAATATTTTACATATTAAGAAATAAAAGATAACCTACAAATCATTTTGATAGATGCATAAAAATCATTTGAAACATTAACCATTGGGATATCTGGGTGATTCAGCCAGTTAGGTGTCCAAGTCTTAATTTTTGCTCAGGTCATGATCTGGGGGGTTCCAAGATTGAACCCCGCATTGGACTTTGTGCTCAGCAGGGAGTCTGTTTGGGATTCTCTCTCTCCCTCTACCCCCGCCCCCTAAAATAAGTAAGCTAATCTTATAAAAAAAAGAAAATTTAACACCCATTCATAATAAAATAATGTCAGCAAACTAGGTTTAGATTTTCTTCATCTAATATCAAACATCCATGAGAAATGAATAGCACATAGTAGCTATGAATGGTCCATTTCTTTCCCCAGGAATGACACACAATGTAGAGTGCTGATACTCACCTACTTCAAAATTTTTCTGGAGTTTATAGTCAAGAAGAAGATTAAAGTGAATAAAAAAATCAAAGATAAATCTCTCTCTATTTGCAAATGAAATGATGATTTCCAAAAAACATATAATAGAATCTGTAAAACAGCTATAGGAAATAATAAGTTAATTTAAGAAGGTAATAGACTATAAGCTTTATATATAATACTGAATGTCATATTTACATCATATTTATATACCAGCAGTAAACAGTTGGAAAATAAAAGTAATATACTATTGATGTGGCAGACTGGGTCTGAGGACCCAGGGGAGAAGTTCCAGGGAAGAGGTCCCACGGGACCCTCTAAGAGGGTCCTTGACTTCACACAGAATGGAAATCAAACATGAGCTAGCAGGAGGTAAAAGGGAGATAGAGAGAGAACAGATACAGGGAGGGTATCCAGGAGGCTCAGAAGGAAAGGAGGGAATCTCATATTTGTTTGGGGTCTGGGGTTTTTACCTAGGCTGGTGTTATGGTGTACTCAGATTCTTAGACATCCAGGAACTGGTTTGAACAAAGACAAGGGTTCAGGTATTATTCCTTGGTGCCAGGGGCTCCTAACTCCAGTGGTCTGGAATGTACATATGATAGCTTCATCAGGTCATTTTCACATGGTCCTTCCTTATATGTTATTTATTCTAGAGAATCATTAACTCCTTGTTCCCTGCAAGGAGGACATATGTTACTTGCCTTACAAAACATGTGTAGAATGGGGTGGGTGTGCAGGCCCTAGCAAAAATAGAAGCTTGTAAAGAAGTAAAGAGGAAAAAAAAAAAAAAAAAAAGCTTTTTCTCTCATGGGATCCCTCTGGTTTCCTGTCTCAATATTGTAAATAAATAAAAGTAGTGCATCACTGTAAGTTACCAAATATATTTTTTAAAAAACCCTTACAGTGAAATTTAACAAAACATGACCAAGATCTCTACATTGAAAATTACAAGGTGTTGATGAAAGGAATCAAACTCTTAAAAGTAGAGAGATATACTATGATTCAGATACTAATTTCACGAAAGGGATCTAATAGTCTGATGCTAGCCCAGTCAGAACTTTTTGGAAATGCATAGGATCAAGAATGTCTAAAGAAATCCTGAAAAATAAGGAAAAAAGTTGGAAGACTTTATATGATTTCAAGATTTAATAGAAAGCTATGTTATTCAAGGTAGGATAGATATATAAGAATTATTAAACAATTTTTATTTACTGACCACTATAATTTCATCAATATTTCCATGTTTTCATAAGTGTAGCAGCTTTGTATAGCTCAATGCCGTCATTTATGCTGCAAAATAGAACTATATATACAGTGATATTTCCTCTCCTGTTTGTGTACTGACATCTCCCCTTCTCCCCTTACAGATTTTTGTTCCCTGCTTCTCTCAAAAAAGTCTGTAAGACTTTTTCTTTTTTTTCTTTTCTCTTCTTCTTTTTTTTTTTTTTTT
>NW_019156203.1:0-3833 GCF_002288905.1 Enhydra lutris kenyoni | reverse complement strand
ATGTCTTCATTGGAGAAGTGTCTGTTCATGTCTTCTGCCCATTTTTTGATATGATTGTCTGTTTTGTGTGTGTTGAGTTTGAGGAGTTCTTTATAGATCCTGGATATCAACCTTTTGTCTGTACTGTCATTTGCAAATATCTTCTCCCATTCCGTGGGTTGCCTCTTTGTTTTGTTGACTGTTTGCTTTGCTGTGCAGAAGCTTTTGATCTTGATGAAATCCCAAAAGTTCATTTTCGCTTTTGTTTCCTTTGCCTTTGGAGACATATCTTTTTTTTTTTTTAAAGATTTTATTTATTTATTTGACAGATAGAGATCACAGGTAGGCAGAGAGGCAGGCAGAGAGAGAGAGGAGGAAGCAGGCTCCCCGCCGAGCAGAGAGCCCAATGCGGGGCTCAGTCCCAAGACCCCGAGATCATGACCTGAGCTGAAAGAGGCTTTAACCCACTGAGCCACCCAGGCACCCCTGGAGACATATCTTGAAAGAAGTTGCTGCGGCTGATATCGAAGAAGTTACTGCCTATGTTCTCCGCTAGGATTCTGATGGATTCCTGTCTCACATTGAGGTCTTTTATCCATTTCAAGTTTATCTTTGTGTATGGTTGATAACCGTCTTTTTGACAGACTTTTAAAAATTAAGATTTAAAGGAAGTGTGCTTTGGTTAAGGAAGTTGTAAATCACAGGAACTGAGTTTATAGTGTGTCCGAGTATCCACATGTCCTCCGAGTCCTGGTACTGTTTGGGCCAGACTCAGAGGGACAGAGGTGGCATGTGTACATGGCCCCATTGGAGCAGAGGTTCTTAAATGTTTTTGAAGTAACAGGATCCTTTGAGAACAGGATGAGAACTCTAAAAATACCAGTATACCAGTGATGGTCGCTAATGTTTTTGAGCACTCAAGTTTGAAGATCTGTACATGTATGACTCCATTTGATAGGTTAACAGTGCAGAGTCCAGCTAGGACAGCAGATGCATGTAGGTGTGCAGACCTGTGTGATTCTGGCTGGTGCACAGGCTCTGAGGGTGAGCCCTGGGAGCCTCCAGTGAAGTCGATCCTTGCCCTGTCAGGTAGCCCTTGCTTGCAGGACATAGTAAGTAAGTGGTAAATAACTGTTGACTCATTTATATGAAGTTCTCCTGGCCGACAATTTCCCCTCAAGTCTTACCTTGTGACAGTGTGGTCCAGCCCGGCAGTAAACCTGTGTTCTGAGTTCCTGCCTCTGATACCATCTGTACTGACGTGGTTTAACTTCTTGAGTCCTCAGTTTCCTTTTCTGTAAAATGGCTGTGTAAGGTTAGTGGTCTTAATGGCTCTTGTAGCTCTCAAATTCTAGAGCAACTTGAAATCGTTTTTGATTCTAGAAAATGCAGCTTGCAGACGTGGCACTAACTGATGTGAATTGTTTTTCCCAGCGTTTTTGTCGTCATTTGTAATGAATTCAGGAGTCTGGGAAGAAGTTGGCCGTGCTAACCTCTGGAATGAATGGTGTAGAACAACGGACATGACACAGCTGTCCCCCGCAGAGGCCTTTTGTGTATTTTATCATCTGAAATCAAGTCCCTCGGTACGTGGGACTTGGATGCTTCAGAGGGAGCTGTTTAGGCATCATTCGTGGGGTGTTCATTTGAATTTCGTGTTCCTTTCTATCTACTTCTGGGCTGACGAATTGCACCTGGAGGCAGTGCTGTTACTTATATAAATATTAGTGTGGTGAACACAGTGTGTTGATAAAGTCCTAGGAAATTCTGAAATAACTTTGTGAGGAAAAACCAGAGACAGTAGGCATTCACACCTTGTTCTCATTCAAAAAATTATTTCAGCTGGTAAGTCTGAATGTGCAAAAATGTGTTCACTCTGTGAAAGCAGGGAGTTCTCCTTTGTGGCAGGATACCCAAGATTTAGCAAATGCCTGGCACATGCTAGAAACTCTGGTGGTGTTAATTGAACAAATGAATGCTTTATGCGTTCTGAGCATAATTCTCTTGACTTTAAGCTTTTACCCTAACCTGATTTTTTAAGCCCTGAAAGTCATTCTGTAGATGACACCGAGTGATTTCCTTGTGTTCTATGCGTTTGAATCCTAATCTTGGGTCCATTCAGAGAACCCAGCATACGGGGCGATTTGAGAGGCAGATGAGGTGGCCAGGCAGGTGCTGTGTCTCCCCACCTGCTTGTCTGACAGCACCGTTCCCCAGCTGCTGAGCTGTTGAACACGGGCCAGCGCAGGGGTTTAAACAGTGAAAGAAGCTGATGAGTCCCTAATACTGTAATGGGGCTTATTTCAAAAGGTAAAGACCAAATGTTAGCCTTGAAAACTGTAAAGTTTGATCTTTTAATACTTCTAGTTTGTTTTTTAACATGCAATCCAAAGTTATTTAAGATTGCATAAGGATTTTTATGCACATCTAGCATTTATAGGAAATAAGAATGAAAGTAAGCATGTTTTTGATCTCCTCTTTAGTTGGGAAGATTGTACTTTAGAACAGATTGTGAAGGTCCAGTAGGAGAAATTTCTGTCACCTTTTCTAGTCGTACACTTATTAGTTAGATATTTCTTGATTATGCACAACTGACATGTGTAGTTTATTATATGTCCAGTCTTTTTCTTGTCCCCCATCCCACTGTACCTTTTTTCCGTTCTTTGCTTCCTTTGGGTAATTAAGTGTTAGCATTTCTGGCAATGTTTTAGTAGAAGAAGTTGAGTTCTGTGGATGATATCATTCCATGAGCATTAATAATCAGGAACCCAACCTTTTATGGCATCGTGGCATTACAAATTATTTTGCTTTGAGTACATGGGTTAGAACTTGGTTTCTAAAATAAGACCATGTCTTCAGAGGCATCAGTACTGTTTCACAATGCCATTGGGGTTGAGGTGTTGTCTGGCTGCCATTCACTCTGATAGCACCTAGAGTTTGTATAATGCTTATGTTAATAGCGTTTACATTTATTTTGTGTTTGGCCTTCCCAGTGTATGACCCCCAGAAGGGCAGCAGGACTGGTATCATTCTTGTGTCATAAAGAAGATTCTGGTAGCATTTATTGGTAGTGTCTTCAATGTTTCCTATGCAAACTCTTGTAGTCACTCCGTTCATGTGTACTTTATTCTCATGTTAACTGCCAGTAGTGGTTTGATTCGAATAAATAAACCAATAGCAAATTAAGAAAGCAAGTATTACCTAAAGGTTTTATTAGGATTCAAATGATGTGTATATGGTGGTAGTTCAGAGTGTTTCAAATTCATTTACCTGACGAAACACTTGGATGTGATTTTCCAGGTCGTCCTCTGTCAGTGCAGCTGCTACGTAGCTGAAGATCAGCAGTATCAGTGGCTGGAAAAGGTAAGAGAAACGAAGACTGGTGAGCTCCCTTTTTTAAGGGCTCCGTGTCTTATCGCTTGAGCCTACACGGTCACATGCAAAGCAGGGAAGTACTTGTTTTTTTTCTTAAAATTATCATAGGAAATCAAGTATCATAGCAATTTGTTATGGAATATAAAGAATAAAATAACTCATTTAACAAATGTGCTGAAGATTATAGGCCAAAGAAGCATAAAACAGTTGGATCCTTTTCATCTGCTGTATTGTTACGTTGTTGTTGTTGTTGTTTTTTCAATTTTTTATTTTTTCAGCGTAACAGTATTCATTATTTTTGCACCACACCCAGTGCTCCATGCAATCTGTGCCCTCTCCAATACCCACCACCTGGATCCCCCAACCTCCCACCCCCCACCCCTTCAAAACCCTCAGATTGTTTTTCAGAGTCCATAGTCTCTCATGGTTCACCTCCCCTTCCAGTTTCCCTCAATTCCCTTCTCCTCTCCATCTCCCCT
>NW_019156202.1:0-3834 GCF_002288905.1 Enhydra lutris kenyoni | reverse complement strand
CACCTACCTGCAGGAAGAAACGCAAGTCAATGGACCTGAGTCTGAAGTTTGAACCTGACATGCCCCTAGAACCTCATCCAATACCTAGCTTAGGTTTCCAGGCCTCTGTCCCTCAGGCCTGTTCTGGAAAACCAACTTATGGCCCAACGTGTGGCCCCTTGCCATACAATAGAATCCCTCTGGTCTCGAGAAGGAAAGCTTGCTCTTGAGAACGGGGACCAACCCTCAGCCTAGGAGATTCCTGCATGGCCCCAGAGCCACAGCCACATCCTAAGGTCTCCCTGGACACCAAGCAGCATTGGGACCGGTCAGACTGAGAACCTCTGTCAGCTCAGATACCTTGGAACTTCGAACCAGAGGCAGCGGATCAAAGCTGCCCTGTTCCTTGGCTGCTGTGGTAACGCGAGGCGGGGTTTCCAGGCATCCAGTCGGAGAGCTCTGCTGTCGAATCTTTCCATGTGGGAGACCTCTAAGCTGACTTCCCCTGTCCCGCAGAAGGACACCTTGTGGTTTGGAGCAGCTCACAAACTGCAGCTTGGATAAGCCTCCAAGGCTTCTTGAGGCCACCCGAGCATCCGTTGGCCATCATGGATACAAATTCCAGTGTGAGCAGACATCTCACCCTCGCCCATCCTCAGGGGCTGGAGATCTTAAAACAGCTGCTGCACATTGGAAGTGTCATGCCCTCGCCACTGAATGTAACCATAGCTTGTGTTTTCAGATTTCGATCCTCACAAGCTTTGCCAGCAGGCCCTCCACCTTGGGAATTCTGGAGTCACAAAGCTGCTTCTACCTGGCCAACAGAAAGAAGAAATGTCCTACAGGTCTGCCCAAAACCCCAAATGAGCGTCCAACCACACGGCCCTCAAGGGCACCCTGATATCATAGGTCGCCCTGTGAACTAAAGCTCTGTGTAACACAGCCGAGACCCAATCTCCTGTCGGCCAGCCAGATAGCGGGACCCATATCCTGCAGGTGGGAACTGCCTTGGCCCGAGCCCGTTATTTCCATCCAACCTGGGTATGCAGGTATCTGACCCCAGAAGGTAGTGCAAAACCCTGCCCTTTTGTGTACCTGAAGCACAACAGAGTACTCCTCCGTCCCCATGGAAGGAAAGTGGATACTGATATGGTTGTACTACTTTCAGAGTGGGAGCCTCCTGCATGGCCCATGAGACCACGCCCACTCAGGAGGGGCAACTGGGCACAAAGAGGCATTGTGACTCTTAGCCTGAGACCCCTTTCAAGCACAGCCTGTCGGGGCTGGACCAGGATCGCACAGACAGAACCTATTGTGCCCCTAGACCCAAATCCTAACCCTTGGTGGGGTTGTCCAGGCCACATGACCCACAACCCGTCTCTGGAATCCCTGTTTGGGTAGGACCCCTGAGATGGAATTAGCATTCTTATCTTCCCCCAGAAAAACACCAAACTCTTGGGAGCCTGGCAGAATCCTCAGAAAGGGACAATATCCCTTGGACCCATGTGCTCACGTGTCCATTCCGAGACCATCCTAGTCATATAGTCCAGAGAGAAAAGCCTCTGCAACTGCCTCCCAGGCACCCGAATTTCAAATCCTGAGGAGCTGCTTTCATGGTCTGCACATCAGGCCTGCCATTACCTCGCCCCTATTTCTTCCCCGAGTTGCTGTCTGAAGACATCGTTCCCAAAGCCTTGACCACATGCCTCCAGGATTGGATCCCCAGAACCACACCGCATCACTGGGCCTGCTCTCCCGAGGAAACTCTGCCCGTTTCAGTTGCCCAAACCATCCAGAATGGGAGAAACTTGCAAGGCACCTGAACCCACCCCGATTTCATAGGCCGCTCTTGAAAAAAGGCGCAGAATGAGACACCGTCAGCACCTACCTCCGGGAAGACACGCACGTCAATGGGCCTGAGTCCGAAGATTCAACCTGACATGCCCCTAGGACCTCATCAAAAACCTAGCTTAGGTTTTCAGGACTCGGTCCCTCCGGCTTGTTCAGGAAAACCAACATATGGCCAAACGTGTGGTCCCTGAGCCATACAGTAGAACCCCTCAGGTCCCGAGAAGGAAACTTTGCTCTTGGGAACGGGGTCCCACCCACAGGCTAGGAGGTTCCTGCATGGCCCCAGAGCTACCGCCACATTCGAAGGTCTCCCTGGACACCAAGCAGCATTTAGACCCGTCTGACTGAGAACCTCCGTCAACTCAGATCCCTTGGAACTGCGAAGCAGAGCCACTGGATCAAAGGTGCCCTGTTCCTAGGCTTCAGTGGTAACGGCGGTGGAGTTTCCAGGCATCCATTCGGAGAGCTCTGCTATCGAATCTTTCCATATGGGGACCCTGGAGCCCTCTAACTGGACTTCCCCTGTCCCGATGAAGGACACCTTGATGTTTGGAGCAGCTCACAATCTCCAGCTTGGGAAAGCAGCCAAGGTTTCTTGAGGCCGCACGAGCTTTCGTTGGCCATTATGGATAGAAATTCCAGCGTGAGCAGACATCTCACACTTGAACGTACTCAGGTGCTTGAGATCTCGAATCAGACTCTGCACATTGGAACTGTTATGGCCTCGGCTCTCAACATAAGCATAGCTTTGTTTTCAGACTTCCATCCTCACACACCTTGCCAGCAGGCCGTCCATATTGGGAATTCTGGAAAAACAAACCTGCCTTCTGCCTGCCCACCGGAAGGAAGAAATGCCCTACGGGTCTGCCCTGAATCCCCAGAGGAGGGTCCAGCAGCATGGCCCTCAAGGGCACCCTGATATCATCGGCCGCCCTGTGAACTGATGCTCTGTTTGACACAGCCCGAGCCCCGACGTCCTGTCAGACAGCCACATAGCGCGATCCATATCCTGCAGGTGGGCTCTGTCTTACTCAGACCCCGTCATCTCCTGCGAACCTGGGTATGCAGGTATCTGACCCCAGAGGGTAGCGCAAATCCCTGCCTATGGGGGAACCTGAATCACAGCAGAGTACTCCTCTTTCCTCATGGCAGGAATGTGGATGTGGAGATGGTTGTACTACTCTAAAGTGGGAGTCAGGTACATGGCCCTTGAGACCACGACCACTCAGGAGGGGCAGCTGGGCACAAGCAGGCATTGAGTCCCTCAGCCTGAGACCCCTTTAAAGCACAGCCTCTTGGGGCCTGGACCAGGAAGCCAGAGAGCAGGCCTCTCGTGCCTCTTGGCCCAAATCCTAAACCTTGGTGGGCTTGTCCAGGCCACGTGACCTACAACCCCACTCAGGAATCCTTCTTTGGGCGGGACCCCTGACGTGGAAAACAGCACACTTCCCTTGCACCAGAGAGACAGCAAACTCTTGGGAGCCGGGGAAAATCCCCAGACAGGTAGAACCTCCCATGGACCCATGTAGCAACCCTATCATTCCGAGGAAATCCTGGATATAGAGTCCAGACAGAAAAGCCTCTGCTACTGCTCCCAGGCATCCGAATTTGAAATCCTGAGGAGCTACTTTCAGGGTCTGCAGGTCGGGCCTGCCATAACTTCGCTCCTAAGTCTTCCCCGAGTTGCTGTTTGAAGACTTGGTTCCCAAAGCCGTGACCACAGGCCCTCCAGGATGGGACCTCCAGAACCAAACAGCATCACTGGGCCTGCACTCCCGAGGGAACTCTGCACATCTCAGTTGCCCAAACCTTCCAGAATGGGAGAAACCTTCAAGGCACCTGAACCCACACCAATTTCATAGGCTGCTCTGGTAAAAATGCGCAGTCTGACTGACACACCTTCAGCACCTACCTGCAGGAAGAAACGCACGTCAATGGACCTGAGTCTGCAGATTGAACCTGACATGCCCCTAGAACCTCATCCAATACCTAGCTTAGGTTTCC
>NW_019156201.1:0-3836 GCF_002288905.1 Enhydra lutris kenyoni | reverse complement strand
GTTTACGATCAAATAGGAGAGATAGGAACAGGTAAGACAAAATAAACTACAGAATATGTTACATGTGGGTAAATAAGATCCTTACATTGGAAGAAAGGTAGTCCATTAGAGGGGATAAGGTGTGTTGAAGGGGTTGGAATCTTGCTGGGGTGGCCAGGGAAGACCTCAGAGAAGTGACAGCTGAGAGATCCAGTGGAGCAGGGGAATGAGGCATTGAATCATCAGGAGTAAGAGTGGTCCAGGCAGAGGGCAAAGGGCCTGTGGTATGTGGTATGGCAAGGGCAAAGGTCCTGGGGTGCATCACAGGGTGGAGGGGGAGAGAGGCAGGTGACAGAATCAGGAAAGTGAAGGGGCAAATGTAGCCATCATAAGGGCTTTGGTCTCTTCTAAGGGTGAGGTGGGAGGCCTTGAAGGATTTTGAGCACCGCAATGACGTGATTTGACATATTTTGGAAAAGAACACAAACTGACATGTTCAGTGCAGACTAAAGTGACAAAGTTGAACACAAAGACATCACTAGGAGGCCATGGTCTAGGCAAGAGGGGATGATGGTGGCTGTTGAGGTGGTGAATATTATCATGACTTAGCTTACCAAACTGTCGGTGCATTACAGGCTCATAGTAGCCCCTTCCTTCCAGTGGTTGCTCCCTGCCCCATGGCTGGTCCTGCCTGCAATGGCTGCCCCATCCAGAGATATTCACCTCCCCATCTCCCTCTCCCAGATATTTGTCAGCTGCCACTTCACCCCAGCCAGCCAAGGCAAGAGGTGTCAAGACCCTTCGTCTTCCCTGGAGCCAATCTCCACTTTCCCTGGTCACAGCAGCCAGCTTGCGCTGGCTCCGTTCCAATGTGTCTACATCTGTCTGAGACTGATGGACCAAGAGTAAACTCCAAATGCCTTCTGGATACCCACAAAATTGTCCCAGCTGGAAGGAACCTCGAAGAGCCCAAGTCTGGTGTCCCTAATTCATATAAAACAGAGGGTTGGTGAGGGCAAGGCCCCTTGCTCATTGGTTAGCTGTGCTGCTGACCAGTTGCAGAACCACATCAGAACTCAAGTCTGGATCCCAGCTCTGTATTCTCCAGCTCCAATGGAATGGTCTCCATCCTTTAGCAGAACCACTTGCCTCCTCTAATAGTAGATCTTTTCTGTCCACTGTATGGGGTCCATGTCCTTCCCTGTACAGACCCAAGCAGAGGTGAGTCATGGCTACATCTCATGGTGACCCTGGGGTCCACTATGACTGCTTGATTTGCTCACTTCCATGGGCTACAGTTTAGCCAGATTTCTGAGCTCAGGTCTGCCACACAGGAGGGAAGAAACATCAGGGGAACAAGGTGGGTACAGGGAAACCAGGCAGGAGCTGACACTGGGAGATGGGAGGGGTCTTTGAGTGTTGCCCAGCACTTCTCACAACTTCCCTGGGCTGGCACTGTCATGGCACTTGCTTTTCCAGGTGGCCGGACTCTGCTCCCAACACCCTCACCAACCTGGTGTCATCACACCAGGCACACTAATGTTTGCCCAGGTAACAGGTGAAAACGAGACTCTGGGACAAGTCTGATCTGCATTTCTCTTATTACAAACTGAAGCTAAACATCTTTTTACTCACTTCAGAAACATTTTTGTCTTGATTTGTACTACTTCTTTATGGAGTAAAATAATTAAACTTTTTTTCCATAATATAAATTTCAAGTGTTTTCCCCAGTTTGTCTTTCTTTTTAGTAGAGATTTTTGCTGTACATTTTTAAAAATTTATTGAATTCATTGATATTTTATTTTATTGTTCCTGCATCATACTTTTATTCTGTGATTGATTCTTTCACTCACTTATTAAGAAATTATTTATTGTACACCTACAGCTTGTCAGGTACCAAGAATACAGAATTAAACAAGACAAACAATGGCCCTTGCCCTCATGGAGCAGAGTCAGGGAGACAGGACATAAACAAGAACCCAATACTTAGACAAGACACTTTCAGAGAGTGGCAAGTACAGTGAAGAATATGGACAAGGTGGCTTGAAACATCACAAAGGTTGGAGGCAGACCTATTATAGATTGCATTAATTATCTATTGCTAAGGAACAGATTATCATACATTTAGCAGCTGCAAACAATGTACATTTATTATGAAACAGTTTCTGGGTTGTCTGTCTAGGGTTTCACAAGGCCGCAGAAACATGGCAGGGCTGCATTTTCATCTGGAGGCTCAGCTGGAGACCAGTCACCTCCACCCTCATTTGGGCGATTGGCAAAATTCAGTTTCTGTGGCTGTTTGAGTGAAGGCCCAAGCTTTCTGCTGGCTATCAGCTGGAGACTGCCTTCAGTCTCAGAGTCCAATTCATAAGGCAATAAAAGGTATGGCCCCTTTTTTAAGGGTTTTTATCTTATTAAGTGAGGTCCACCCAGAATACCCTCATCTTGGTTCCATAGCATAATCTAATCACAAGAGTGATATCCCATCACCTTTTGCCATATTTATTGGTTAGCAGCAGTCACAAATCCCACTGCTATTCAAAGGGAGGTGAATACAAATGTATGCACACCAGCAGACAATGTAAAATGGTGCAGCCATTGTGAAAAGGAGTATAGATGTTCCTTTAAAAATTAAAAATAGAAATTCCACTTCTGGTTATTTATCTGAAGGGAGCAAAACACTAGCTCAAAAAGATATCTGTACTCCCATGTTCACTACAGCATTATTTGTAATAGCTAAGATATGGAAGTAATCCAAGTGTCTAGCAGTGGATGAATGAATAAAGAAACTGTGGTATATATACAATAGAATACCACTCAGCCATAAAAAAGAAGCAAATTCTGTCATTTACAACAACATGGTTGGACCTTGAGGGCACTATGCTAAGTGAAATAAGTTGGACAGAAAGACAAATAAGTGAGTATGATCTCACTTATATGCAGAATCTAAAAAAAAAAAAACATAAAACAAAGGAACTCATAGAAACACCAGATTGCTCGTTATCAGAGGTGGGGATGGGGGTTGGGGATAGGGTGAAGGGGGTCAAAAGGTCCAAACTTCCAGTTATAAATAAATCAGTCCTGGAGACATAATGGACAGTATGGCAACTATAGTGAATAAATACCATATTATATATTTAAAAGTTGCTAAGAGTATAAATCTTAAAAGTTCTCGTCACAAGAAAAAAAATTGTAACTGTGTAAGGTGATAAATGTTCACCAGACTTATTGCCATGATCATTTCACAGGATATATGGATTTCAAATCATGTTATACAACATGAAACTAGTATAATGTTGTTTGTCAATTATATTTTAATTTTAAAAAGAAAAAAATTATTGGGGACCATTCTAGGGTCTGTCTGGTGCATAAATTTTGCTGATGAAGGCCTTTTAGAGAGATGACAGTGAAATGAAAACCAGAATAGCCAGTAGGAGATGGCCAGGCAGAGTCACAGGTGTAGAAACAGCAAGTGCAAAGACCTGAGGCAGTTATGAGTTTATTTACGCTATGAGAAAATTTAGAAAGTTGGGCATGACTGGAATCTATTGATAGGGGGAGGGTGGAATGATTCAATGCACAAACGCACTGCACCTGCAATGAAAAGAAATTAAATTAATGAGTGAGCATTAGGGTTTGGACCATAGGGCTGGAAATCAGGAGTTCCAGCCTCAAATCCCAGACTAGTCCCTCCCTTGCAGGCACTCTGGGCCACTCCCTTTCTTCCTTGGCCTGATTCCTGTCTCTGTGGGCTGAAGGGGATAGAGTCTGATGGTCCTGAGGACCTTCCTAATGTAAGCAACCCTAGAGTCTCTGATGAAATAAATGACACCTACATCTAGTTAGCCAGTGACATC
>NW_019156200.1:1206-3836 GCF_002288905.1 Enhydra lutris kenyoni | reverse complement strand
TCCGGGGATCCAGGGCCCAGGGCCGGGGCTCGGGATCGAGGCCCGCTCCTGCCTCCGGCCCCCCACCCCACAGCCCGGTGGCCCCCACGCCCCTCCCCGCGTCCATGGCCGTGGTCCTCACCCCGGTCCCCCTTTCCCTCCCTCTCGCCCCTGAGCCCCCTCCAACATTGCCCCGCCTGCCAGCAGCCCCCCAAGGCCGGCTGAGGCGCGGGTGGGCCTCCTGGTGTTCAGGTGGAAATGCTGGGTTGGGGCCGCCCGCCCGTGCAGCGGGCCGCCCTCTTGGGGCCAGGGGCCCGCGATGCTGGGGCTGTGGTGGCCAGGGTTCAGGGGGTGAGGGGCGTGAGGGGACCGGAGACCGGGTCTGAGGCGTTCAGGGACTGGTGGGAGGCAGCCGCGTTGGCCAGGGCGCTGAGCGGTAGCGGCCAAGGGAGAGGGAGGGAGGGATTGAGGGAGGGAGGGAGGGATGGTGGCAGAAGCGGGAGAGAAAAGAGGAAGGCCGGAGAAAATAGTTTGGGGAGGAAAAAAAGCCTACAGCTCCCGGTATTCCCAGGCGGTCTCCCATCCACGTACTAACCAGGCCCGTCCCTGCTTAGCTTCCATTGTCAGATGAGATCGGGCTCGTTCAGGGTGGTATGGTCATAGACTCCTGCGTTTGTAGCTGTGCGCCTCAAGAGTCTGCTTCAAGCTTCCAGGGCGGGCTCCAGCCGCGCCTCCCCCCTCTCTCTGCTGGGGGCCTGGCGCCTGCTTCCCAGCCTACTAGCCCAGGAGTCCAGAAGCCTGTGGCACGGGGTCCTCACCAAAGTCCCGGCACTCTCCCATCCCGGGTCTCCCGAACCCCGTCCCTGCGTGGATCCCCAGATGGCAATGTGGTGCACAGGGGCCTCTCCCAGTGCCTGCCAGTCGCTCTTGGCCTGGTGCTGCTAGCCACCTGGCTTTCCCTTTACTCCTGTCCTCTCTTCTCCTCTCCTCTCCTTTCATCTCCTCCCTTCTCCTCTCCTCCCCTCCCCTCTCCTCTCCTCTCCTCTCCTCTCCTCTCCTCTCCTCTCCTCTCCTCTCCTCAGCTCTCCTGTGCTCTGCTCTCCTCTGCTCTGCTCTTATCTGCTCTTTTCTGCTTTGTTATGTTCTCCCCTCCTCTCCACCCTGCCTCACACCCAGCCCACCAGAGGACTCGGCAGAGGCCACATACCAGCCCAGAAGCATCAGCACTGCCCCTTATGGCCAAGGCCGCCTCCCTGGCTTCTGAGCTTAGGTTGGGAGAGAGGTCCGCCCTTGTGATGGAAGACGCGCCTGGAGAAGGGTGCTCTATAACTGCTTCCTCAGAGCCCAGGGTGTGTTCATTAATCCGTCCTGTACCAGGTACTTTGGCAAGCCCTCCCGCCGGCCTGGGAGGTAGTAGCTCATGGAAGGATGCCTCCTTGACTGGATTCCTCCTCATGGGCGCACAGCACAACTCGCTGATGCTATCACACAGGCATCGCTACGGCAATCCCTCTTAACTAGCCACATGGGCCGAAATGGCTTTGCTGTCAGGAAGGCGTCTTAGTGCTTCTTGCACTGGCTTCTTGGCATCGGCTTCTTCCAGTACTTTTGGCATTGCTGCTGTGCCCCTGAAACAGGCTTCCGGTGCAAGGATGCAGGACATGACCACCTGGATTGTCCAGGTCATTGCGCGGCACCTTGCCGATGCTGTCACACTGCACTTGCGAGGGGGTTCCCTGTTGACAAACCATGTCCTGACAGGAAGGCGTCTGAGCTCTCGTCCGTAGGGCCCTTTGGCTGAGGCTTCTTTAAGTACGTTTGGAAATCATGTTTGTCTCCCTGGAACAGGGTTCTCGTGGATGGCGCAGGCCGCACGCACCGGCCTCCTAGGTAAGATGGCTGCACTGCTCCCTTTCGCCTCAGACATTCTTCCAAAGACACCTGTGTTCTCTGACAGGAGCAAGTTTGCGGAGGTACATTTCCTCGACAGCGTTGTTGGAGGGGAAGGCTGCTCTCTCAGCAGACCTGTTTCTCACTCCCAGGGAAGGGCCCAGCACGTTCCTCGAACCTCCCCACACCCTGTGGAGAGCGCTGCTGTCTTCTGCCTGGGTGGATGTGGTTTCGGGGTGACCGGCACTCACTGCGGTTTGGACCAAGGGCTTCTTCAGCACCGGGCAATGGCTCTGGCTTCCAGAACGATGCTAGATGAACGAAGGCTTTCCCCATCCTGTAAACTCCCAAAAGTGCATCAGGAATTAATGGACAACCTGAATAGACCCATATCTAGTGAGGAGATTGAAGCAGTGATCAAAAACCTCCCAAAAAACAAGTGCAAAGGACCTGACAGATTCCCTTGGGAATTCTACCAAACTTCCAAAGAACAAAAAATACCTATTTTCCTGAAGCTGTTTTAAAAAATGGAAGGAGAAGGAAAACTTCCAGACTCTTTTTATGAAGCCAGCATTACCCTGGTCCTCAAACTGGGCAAAGACCACACCAAATAGGAGAATTTCAGACCAATATCACTGATGAATATGGATGCTAAGATTCTTTTTTTTTTTTAAGATTTTATTTATTTATTTGACAGACAGAGATCACAAGTAGGCAGAGAGGCAGGCAGAGAGAGAGAGAGGGAAGCAGGCTCCCTGCTG
>NW_019156200.1:0-1106 GCF_002288905.1 Enhydra lutris kenyoni | reverse complement strand
AGAGAGGGAAGCAGGCTCCCTGCTGAGCAGAGAGCCCGATGCGGGACTCGATCCCAGGACCCTGAGATCATGACCTGAGCCGAAGGCAGCGGCCTAACCCACTGAGCCACCCAGGCGCCCTGGATGCTAAGATTCTTAACAAGATCCTAGCAAACAGGATCCAACAGCACATTAAAAAGATTATCCACCATGACCAGATGGGATTTATCCCTGGGTTACAAGGGATGAATTCAACATTCCCAAATCAATCAATGTGATAGAACAAATCAATAAGAGAAGGGAGAAGAACCACATGGTCCTCTCAATTGATGCAGAAAAAGCATTTGACAAAATCCAGCATCCGTTCTTTATTAAAATGCTTCAAAGTATAGGGATAGAGGGAACATTCCTGAACTTCATAATATCTATCTATGAAACACCCACAGCAAATATCATCCTCTGTGGGAAAAAGCTCGCAGCCTTCCCGTTGAGATCAGGAACACTACAAGGATACCCACTCTCACCACTCTTGTTCAACATAGTATTAGAAGTCCTAGCAATTGCAATCAGACAACAAAGAGAAATAAATAGTATAAAAATTGGCAATGAAGAAGTCAAACTCTCTCTCTTCGCAGATGACATGATTCCTTATATGGAAAACCCAAAAGACTCCACTCCCAAACTACTAGAACTCATACAGCAATTCAGTAACGTGGCAGGATACAAAGTCAATGTACAGAAAACAGTGGCTTTCTTATACACTAACAATGAAAATACAGAAAGGGAAATTAGAGAATCGATTCCATTTACTCTAGCACCAAGAACCATAGGATACCTGGGAATAAACCTAACCAAAGAGGTAAAGGAACTGTACTCGAGGAACTACAGAACACTCATGAAAGAAATTGAAGAAGACACAAAAAGATGGAAGACCATTCCATGTTCTTGGATCGGAAGAATAAACATTGTTAAAATGTCTATGATGCCTAGAGCAATCTATACTTTTAATGCCATTCCGATCAAAATTCCACCGGTATTTTTCATTTGCAAATATCTTCTCCCATTCTGTCAGTTGTCTTTTGGTTTTGTTAACTGTTTCCTTTGCTTTGCAAAAGCTTTTGATCTTG
>NW_019156199.1:0-3836 GCF_002288905.1 Enhydra lutris kenyoni | reverse complement strand
GATGTTCCGAGGAGTAGCTCAACTAAGGAAATGATTGATTTGCTGTAGAAAAATTCCCGAAGTTAAGGAAAAGTGCATGTGTACTATTAATAGACTCTAAAACTTTGACATCGCTGGTTAAGGACGTGGTGTGTGTACTCTAAAATGGGCAGTAAGATGGCCCCTGAAGACACTCATTACGTGGTTTCTTTCTGCAGGTGTCTATGGCTTGGTAGTATTTACCAAGCAAACTCAGGTCAGGTTGCTGAGCACAGACAAGATCATTAAGACTCCAACTTTGTGGCCGTCACTGTCTGCTTTAGATAAATGATCTGAAGCTTAGGGTGTGAAGGTATTGAATGTACACAAAAGGGCCACTGGCAAGTCAGTGTGGCTGTGGCATCTCAGTGTTGATGTACGGAGAAACTATGTGAGCTGGCCGGCTAGCCAGCCTGCCTGTGAGCTACCTGTGTTTCTCCCCTTCTGTCTCTGTCTCTGCCTCAGTTCCTCCATTCTGTTTTCTCTTCCTTCCCCCCCCTCCTCCTTTCTCTGCCTTCCTTCCTACCTTCCTTCTTCTCTTCTACCTCCCTCCTGCTTTCTTTGGTGTCACCTTTTGCTACATTCATGAATTTCAGAAGACAGGGCAAAAGCACCCTAATTTCTAGAGAACTTCCAGAACTCTCAGTCCTACCCCCAGGTTTTGTTGGGGAAGCTCTGGAGATGCAGGTTCGTTTGGGAAATTGCCTTCATGAAAGCAGCACCCCATAAGGAACACCCCCCACCTACCCCCCCCGCCCGCCCCCGCACTGGTGCGGGTGATGGGGCTGTGTCTGCTCTGTGTGAGGTGGGCGGCTGGCATCGTGTCACAGGTGGGCGGGTGGACAGAGGATGCCCACCTTCTTTTCTTGTCAGGGGGACACCAGTGGGCACTGGCTCGGGGGCCATCTGGGGGCTGGAAATTGTGTCTCCATCAAAATACTTGGAAATGGCCAGGCAGTGTCGTCAGCTCTGGCTTTCATCTCCAGAGTGTGGATTCGCTGGGCTTGCTTTGGCTCTGAAAGGTGAGGCGGGATTTAAGTTGGCCCCTGAGGGACAGGGTGCGAGCAGCCCCGTTCTCATCTACAGAGGGGGTGAGGGTAGCAGCGCTCGTGGATTGCGGGACCGTGCGGTTTTCCCACGACGTTCTGGGCATGCGCACGAACACGCACACGCATGCGTGCCCACGCTTGCAGTTTAGACGTGGGAGCGGACCTCCCCAAAGTGCTTTCTCTGTCCGGAGTGCCCAGCGGAACAGCGTGCCTGTGTCCTCCTGTCTCAATCCGCTGACCACCCCAGAGCTCGGGGTCACCACTTCCACATGCAGATGCGGGCAACAGCCCCAGGAAGGGTGCGTGGCTTGTCCCAGGTCGGCCGCAGTGAGCGGCTGGGCCAGGATTCCACCCTGGAGCTGGTCCACTGGCACGCGGGTAGCAGTTTCGGCCCAAGGACCCTGTTGCTCCATGCAGAGAGCCGAGGAGATGACCCTTGGCGTTTGCCTCACGCTGGAGCCCCAGGGCGGGACGCGGGAGCCGGGCGCCAGAAGGGCCACGGCAGCAGGCACGGTCCTCAGCTCTGGTCCTTGCACATGCCCTTGAGAAAAAGCTCAGTGCCCCCAGGGTCGTGCTGGGCGGGACGAGCCGTGGAGCTCCTGCCTCTTCTAGCCACGTCCTTGGTGCTGTCACTTACTGGCTCTGGGACTCCTCCAAGCCTTCGTTTGGTCATCTCATCTGGGACCTTGTTCCAACCTCCCAGATGGTGTGGACATGAGGCCAGCAAGCAGCTTCTGGCACAGACAGGGTGCCTGGGAGCCACTCACTGTTACTGTGCTAGGTCCCAACGTTGTACCCAAACCTCACTTCCCAAGTGCAAGGTGGTGTCTTGGATTGGATCCTAGAACGGGAAAAGGAAAAGCTGGTAAAATCCACATAAAGGCAGAGTTCAGTGCGTGGGGAGTGATCAAGGGCTGGTCCAGCACCATGACAAATGCATCACGGTCTCCCTGGATACCCTCTGGGGAGCGGCGGCAGGGTGTGTGGGAGCTCTCTCTCTGTATTAGCTCTGCAACTTGTCTCTAACTCCAAAGTTATTCCAAGAAAAATTTTAACATCACTGCCCCGGGTCCCATTTCTTGCAGGCCAATGATTTGCAAAACGAGGAAGCAACAATTGCTTACAAATGAATTCCTAACAGATTGTTCAACCTTGTATGCACCTTTTCCACAGCTTAGCAGGGGTTTTGCAATGATTAATGCCTTAAATAAGAAGGAGGAAATCGAATGAAGGGACATTCAGATGTTGGGAGAATGTGTTTCATGTGGGTGGCATTTGGACCGGGGTGGGGGGGCACTTCTGAATCATTTAAATAACAGGCCACCAGGCTACCTTCCGGAGAAGCTCTCCTTTCTTCAGCAGATGTTTATTATGCAAACTCACCCATGGGTATCCTGGGACTTAGCCTGATCTCAGTCTGCTGGATGTTCTAGAATGAGGAGAAAGCTCATGGCGGTGTGTCAGACTGAGTCCTGGTGGGGGGGCCTGGCATCCAGGACCCTCAGTCCTGCTCAGTTGTCTTCTCCAGCCCCATGTGTCTCCACATCTTGCTGGGCATCTCCCACCTGTGTTGCTGTTCCCCACACGGTCCACGCTGTTTTTGACCCCGAGATTTTATTTGTTCTGCAGGATACCTTGGAGCTCACTGTCTGGTACAAACAATCTATACTCCCTGCCTCCCCCACTCCAGTAGTGCTACCTCTTTGCCTTGTTGACTGCATTCATGCTGTTCCCTTCACCTGAACAGTCTTTTTTTAAGTACCATGGACACTGCCCATCCTCTCCTTCCTTGATACACACTCTCAACACACACACACACACACACACACACACACACACACACACGGGGCACCTGGGTTGCTCCATCCGTTAAGCATCTGCCTTCGTCTTGGGTCATGGTCCCAGGGTGCTGGGATCAAGCCCCTCATTGGGCTTCCTGCTCAGGGGGAAGCCTGCTTTTCCTTCTCCTACTCCCCCTGCTTGTGTTCCCTCTCTCACTGTCTCTCACTCTGCCAAATAAATAAATAAAATCTTAAAACACATACACACATACACACACACACACACACACACACTCTGACACACACACAAAAACACAGACACATATAGACACACATACTATATACATGGACGGTGTCATCCTATGGTCACCACTCTTATTCTCCCATGACATCTTAATACTTGCACCAAATTATCTGTGAATTTTCTCTAGGGATGCTGCTATGCTGGGGGTCCGTAGAGGGCAAGGACTGCGTCTTGCTCATTCAGTACCCAGCACAGCACCTTGCGTGGCCAAGAGCCTCCAACATGCCTGGCTCCTGCTGAACATAAGGGAGTAACCTGGATGCCTGGTGCAGGGCCAGCTCTGCCAGAGAGAGCTTGTGCCCGTGAGCCGTCTCCAAAGGCATGTCCCCAGGCTCGGTCCCGAGCAGGATTTCTGTGTCTTTGTGTATAGTTTATGGGGAGCAATATTACCCACATTACTGTGTATTATTACTTCAAGGTGTTTTGCTTTTTTGACACATGGCAATGGAATCTCATCATTTTAATCTGAATTGGGAGACGCACACAGTGGAGTTCTGTGGCATCCTTGCTCAGGGCTCTTGACCTCAGACATGAGCTTCCCTTCTTGGTAAGCTGTGTGACTTTGGACAAGCAGTTTTACTTTCTAAGTCTTGGATTTCCAGCTATAGAATAGAAGTGCACAACACTTGTACTGTAACAGATTTTGTAAATTGGGGTACTATGTGTCAGCACTTAGCTCCATGC